>NC_057769.1:20551745-20774903 GCF_010389155.1 Erigeron canadensis
TGCCGTGAATCTCGTAATGTAAGGCTTGTTTAGCCACTGATGGGTTAACCCTTATAGAACAATGAGTGTTCTCATAGTACATGGCCTGTTGTTTGATGCCATACAATCTTCCTCTTGGATGTGTATGCAACAACCTTACTTTTTCTATCTTTACTTATACCTGGCCCATCGCTCTGGGAATAACATAGATGTCTATATGGAAACGTTAGTGGCCGAGTTAAAGGAGTTGTGGGATATAATGGAGTAGAGACTTATGATGCATCAACAAACAGTAACTTTCAGATGCGTGCATCTTTGTTATGGACGATAAGTGACTTTCCAGCTTATGCAAATTTATCAGGCTTAACTCATGTCCTTCTTGCCATAGGCATACAAAAGCACAACGCTTAACTCATAGCAAAAATATTGTTTTATGGGACATCGTCGATATTTGTCATGTGATCATTATTTCCGAAAAGATAAGAAGTCTTTTGATGGCACAGAAGAACAAGAGAGACAACCACATGGCTTAACTGGGTCAGAAGTACTTGATGAGCTACTGGTTTTGAAATTAAGTTTGGAAAACTTGTGAAGAGCAACCAAATCTACCATTTAACTGGAAGAAAAGAAGTATTTTTTTTGAGCTACCATACTGGAAAGATAACTTGCTACGCCATAATCTAGATGTAATGCATATTGAGAAGAATGTTTGTGACAACATCATTGGAACGCTAATGAATCAAGATAGAAAGACCAAGGATCATGTAAAAGCACGCCTTGATTTACAAGAAATGGGTATTAGGCCTAAACTTCATCTGAAAGTTCAAAATAACAACAAAGTGTATCTTCCACCTGCTTGTTTCTCAATGGATAAAAAAGAGAAAGATATCTTTTGTCGTGTGCTCAAAAAGGTGAAAGTTCCAGATGGTTATGTAGCTAATATATCAAGATGCGTAAAGTTAAAACCTCCAAAACTATCTGGCCTTAAAAGTCATGATAGCCATATTTGATGCAGCAGCTGCTTCCCTTGCCTTGCGAAATGTGTTGCCTAAGCACGTGCGTTATCTTGTGATGAGCTATGTCATTACTATAATCAATTATGCTCAAAGGTTCTTAATCCAAATGAATTGGGTTCAAATGGAAATTGAGATTGGAAAAATTCTTTGTGATTTAGAAAGGATATTTCCACCATCATTCTTTGATGTCATGGTTCATCTTTCGGTTCATCTTGCTTCAGAGGCCAAATTAGGAGGACCAGTTCATTACCGTTGGATGTATCCAATTGAGAGGTATGCATTGATATCTTTGTAAATACCTTTTAAAAGGATAGAATTGAATCTTATCTTAATATTTTTGATTACTCAGGTATTTATCTTCATTGAAATCTTACATGCGAAACAAGAGTAGGCCCGAGGGTTCTATTGCAGAAGGATATTTGGCTGAAGAATGTTTGTCATTTTGTTCATTGTACTTATCTGGTGATGTCGATACCATACATAATAAAACTAGCCGAAATTATGATGACGGTGGTTATGAGGATGTTATACCTATCTTTTCGAAGGTATGTAATACTAGAAGATGTAAGTTCCATGAACTATATTGTATTTACTCTTACTGTTGCTATCATTATTATAATCTTTTAACATTGTACAGACCACCTGGAGATTTCGACATGAAAATCGAAAATTACGACAGCATTAGATTGAACGTTTACATAGTGAGAAATTTGAGTCGTGGTTTCAAGATCATGTAAGGAATAGACATATGTGTATTAATTTTGAAATACAATTATAATGATGTAACATTTTCAAGCTTCTAATTGTCGGATTTATAAAAAAGAAATTAACACATCAAGCTTGCCTTAATTCATTCAGGTTGAGGAGTTGGATGCTAGAGGGGATCATAGAATCACAGAGGATTTGAGGAACTTGGCAAGTCGTCCAACTAAGTATGTGAATAAATATAAGGGATTTATCATAAATGGTTTCAGATTTCACACAAAAGACCTAGAGGAGAATAGGAAAACACAAAACAGTGGAGTTATGCTTGACGCTGACAAATAGCTTCTTGAGTGCCAGAGATAACAATCCTATCGTAGGTGATGTAACTTACTACGGGGTTTTGAATGATATCATTGAGTTGCAGTATGCTGTTGACAAGAAAGTAGTTTTGTTCCATTGTGATTGGATCTCAAATGGTTCAAGGAAAAAAGAAGATGAGAATGGGTTTACTCTACTTAATTTTAAAGGTTTGAAGCCTCATAATGAGCCTTTTATACTAGCTTCTCAAGCACAACAAGTATTTTATGTTGCAGATCCCGTTGACAAGGGATGGAAAGTTGTGATCAAGACAACGCCGAGAGATTATTATGACATGAATGAACAAACATGTCTTGATGATGTGGAATCGCATTTGCAAAGTGAGACATCTATGGGTCCTCAACGTGATGAATATTTGAATATTGAGTTGGTTAGAAAAGGTTTAAAGGGGACTGTTGTTGACAATAATACTTACTATACTAGCTAAATAGCTCGATGGTTTTTGTAACACGCAGAACTATTGCTAAAAGTGAAGACCGTTCTATGAGGTCTGCACTTTGTTTTGCACAGTATGTTTATTTGTTTATGCATAGTACATGCCAAATGGTATTGATTTTAGGATGTCCTTATGTTAAGAGGAAATTGGTTATGGTTTACTTGTTTTAATTATATTGAAGATGTATGAATCCCAAAATTGATTTATATTTTGGTTAGTAGTGATTCTGTTACCATTATGCGCATACATCAAAAAAAAATTATTTTGGATTTTTGGCATTCCAAGTCTTGGCCAAATTATATTTTTGCTCAGATTATTTGCTTTAGGTTGCTTTTTAACTAAATGCAGGATGGCCACAAGTGCAATCAGCAAGCAATACATGTGTGTTCTTGAATCCATGAACTCCAAAAATGGAAAACCTTCTAAACAGGTGAATACCATTGCCCTTATATATCTGGATTTTGAAACAATAACTGTTGTAGTGAAACTTAATTTAGTCACGCAATAAATATCTATATAATACATCATTAGATGTATTTATATGATTTGAAGGTCATTTAGATAGTCACAAAGACGCAGGTAGCCTATTTGACCTCTGTAGGAGTATTTGAGTGATTTTTTAAGTCCCAATTAGTCCATATGATATCTGCACTTTTAGACGTTTGAATCGTAAGAGAGTCAACTGTTGGAATTTGAATGCTTAATCTGATTGAAATGTTACAGTTGGAAATTATCGCTCTATAGTATATGCCATTTTATGTATCAATATTAATTAAAGGTCATTTATAGAGTCTTGCATATATCAACTATCATATGGTTTATCTCATAATCAGTTGGGTATACTCTAAGGCCTCAGTCTCGAGCTTTCACCCGTTTTTTGTTCGTGTTAGCTTAGCTGGTTTGGTTTTATTGTATATATTTAATGTATTTCAGTTTTCTATGGTTGGAGTTTTGATGGAGTGGGAAGGATTTCAGGACTAGATTACAATTAGGCAAATGACTAATTATTTCATCATCTTTGTGAGATTGTATTACTTAGATCAGGTGTATCAAAATCCTACTATGACCTAAGTTGTTTCTACTTGTTTATATTCAATTGCTGACAATTCATTTAGTTTTGTGATTTGGGCTATCGAAATGATTCGTTTTGTGTTTAGTTGGACTGGTGCACAAAACAACGTAACCTTGTCAGACTAGAGATGCACTGCGCAAAGCCTTCATGAAAATTGTTTGATTAAATGGCTGAATGGAAATACATGTCGCTAGTGTTTGGCTGAAACTATTACTTGGTTGCTTCCCTACCGAACCAATTCTGATCAGTATTAGTTTGGCTCGGTATTGATTGTGTACTTGCTTGGTTATTTGCTCAGTTATTTGCTTGGTTCATTACCATCTGCTAGGTACTGCTTGTGTTGCTAAGTATTTGCTTCTCGGTATAAGTTTGTTGCTCAATCAACTAATTTGCTTGGTTTTTTTAAACTAGCCAAAGACCGAGCATAATCTTCTCGGTGAATTTGAGTTCAAAGTGAAAACTGGGCCAATTTTGCTTAGTATTAATAGGTTGTTATTTTTGTCAAACAACCCCGTCTATTTTCTGATCAGAATATTTTGCTCAGCCGGTGATACTTGTTAGTTGCTAAAATTGTTTTAATGATCAGGATCTAATGTTAAACGAGAAGCACAACATACCCAAATGAGTGATATACATGCCCATAAATCGAAAGGAAAGGATCAGCTGAACCGTTCAAAGTTTCAAGATGAGAATGGACTATCTGATGTGGATGTTACAGAATCAGCAAAACTCAAAAAGATTAAAAAGTATCGCAAAAACAAAGCAAGTTCAAAAGCTATGCTGGATGTTGAAGTTAATAATGGACTATCTGGTGCAGGATTGGGAAAGCGACCATCTTGCCCTTTTGTGTGAAAGCATGTACAGTAGCTAAACGTTGATGGAATAAAATGAGGTTTCAATGTCCAGGTAAAATCTACAGATTGAGAAATAAATGCATCCATTTTTGGTCTTAGTTGTAGATGGGGAAAGATGTCGTCTCCTTTTTTAGCTGGGCTGTGGAGCCAGAAATGGAAGAAAGAAAACTGGTACAGATTCTTTTTAACCTACAATTTTATGAGAAAAATAAAGAGACGCATAACTTTCACAATTTTTGTTTTAATTTAGAGAGATTGGAGAGGCATGCTTCTTATTTTGAGGTCATCTGGGCTGATTTCTAATGTGCATATAATATAGCAGCATATTATCTCAAATCAGTTTGTATAGGCTACAGTTTAGCTATGTTTGAACAACCGTTTACTTGACAAAGCCACTTGCTCTATTATCACTTCTACTAGTGTCGAGATGTGTGGGTTGGGTAATAGGTCACACACATCTGGGTAAAAATCTTTCATTTTATGATACAGGATGAAAAC
Organism: Erigeron canadensis; assembly: GCF_010389155.1. NCBI lineage: Eukaryota > Viridiplantae > Streptophyta > Magnoliopsida > Asterales > Asteraceae > Erigeron > Erigeron canadensis. The sequence goes on from NC_057769.1 coordinate 20,556,684, forward strand.
AGGCCAATTTATTTGATAAAACAGGACCATTCGACCTAAGTTTTAACCTCTTTTTTAACCCATTCTCAATTTAGCTAAGTTATTTGATAGGAACCATTCCACCTGATTGAGATCCAAGTATTAAACATTACTTGGTTTTATTCATTTCTGACTCTGAATCAAAATTGTCTGTCTATAATCACTTTGTTTGGTGATGCAGATGAGATTTAAGTGGATATTTGTACTGTCATTAGCATTGCTTCAAGCTGGTTACTACAGGCGATTGAGGTAGTCAGTTCTAAAGTCACGTAAGCTCGTTCTGGATGTTGTTAACTACACCAACTCTCGGTTCTTTAACAAATGTTTTCTAAGAAGTATTTGAATTGATAAATAATTATTTCTGTTTATAAACATTGAAATATGAAGTGGTATTATGGTTCATGAATTGAATTAGTGGTACAAATGATATAGATTTTAAAATATGTACCGAGTGATTAGCTGTACACCAAATTACCTCAACACTTGCCATTGGCAATGCTTGAAAGGATAAATAATAATGAGAGAATAAAGAGTATATTTGCGATTAAGGTGAGTGAAATAGAAGGATATGAGACCTATTTATAGAGCTCAAGCTACATATAGAGGTTCACCTTTTAGTTATTTGAGATGAGATCTTGTGCAACATAATTCGTGTGCACATTTTAGGTTTTCTTTTTGTTTTTTTGAACATTTTAGTTGTACATATATTGTTCTTACTTTTAATTAATTGTTTCAGGTTGAATCAGTTGCAAACACTATGCCAGCAACTGAGAAGGTGGTACAACCCACTCCAGAAGCACCAAAAGAAGTCGAGCCAGTTGCACCTGTACCAGAGCCATATGTGGTCGATCAAGAGCTAAAAGAAGCAGAAACCGTCTATACTACTCCTCTGCTAGTGGAAGAGCCTGCAGCAGCCACCCCCTAAGTCGTGACTAAAGCCAACGCTGATGTGGTGGAAGAGCCTATTAACGTCGAAGTAGGGGAAACAAAAGAAGAGACGAAGACTCAAGAAAAGGTGAAGACGGCTGATGAGGAAGCCTTGGTCAAGGAAGAAACTCCTACTGTGACCAAAGAGGAAGTCGTCCCTGAAGAAACTCCAGGGACGAAAGAGGTAGTTGTCCCAGAGGATGCGCTAGTGACCGAGGAAGCTAAAGAAGCCGTTGAGAATGGTGAAATGCCAACTGAGGTTGTTGCGACCACTGAAGTTGCATCAGAGGAATAGAGTTAAAAGATCTCAGAATTGGATATGTTATATTTATGTTATAACTTCGGTTTTTAGTATGGTCGAAATTTCGGTTTTCTAATTTCTATTTTGTCATGATTGGATTATAAGGAGTGGGCCGTTGGGCACCACTTTGGTCTAAATTACTATTAAATTTAGAAGTTTATTTTGTAATACCCCTAAAATATCGAGTTAATAATATTAATGAGTATGATGTGGACTTAGAATTTGTAATAGTTATGTAAAGAAAAAGCTTATTCAGTAAAAAGATTTGGATGCAAATTGTTAGTACTAAAATTGGTACACAGGCTATCTTTTGGTTCTTTCTGCACTGAAAATCTTCTTAATTATATCATAAGGATTGAATTTTCATGAAAATATTAGTATCTTTTCCCGACTCATCCCGAATTGAATCCTCATAACCGTTCTTGGACTTGTACATCCATTGACATGTTCATAATTGATAGATCTGAATAGATGCATTGCCTTATAACTTGATCAAATCAACAAGCTTTATTTTTGTGAAAAGTTCTTTAAAGAAGTAGTCATTGCAATATCTTCTTTTGGACCCGAAAAAACTAAGTATGCATCATGAAAAAAATGTATACATAACAAATTGATGAATGATGAAAACAAATTTACTTAACATTTTTAAGGTTACAAAGTTTAAGTGTCAAATATCCTATTAAATTATGTTATAAAATAAATCTCTAAGGAATAAGCATTAATTCTATAAAATTGATGTTAAATTACTTAAATATAAAGTGTCCTATTATGGTGTATTATAATAAAACATAACTAATAAGAGTCCTATAAAAGTTATAGTTAATAAAACGTTTGACGAATTAGCGTCTTATAAAACTGATGTTTTATGACTCAAATATCAAGTGCCCTATTATAGTATATTATAATAAAGCCACACTGGTTAAGCTTCCTATAATGGTTAAAGTTTTAAGACGCAAGTTTCAAGTGTCCTATTAAGTTATTGTGTGATAAAACTCTAGCAAATAAATGTCCTATAAAACTGATGTTTTATGACTCAAATATCAAATGTCCCATTACGATGTATCATAATAATACCACAATGATTAAATGTCCTATAAAGGTCAAAGTTTTAAGACCCAAGTGTCACATGTCCTATTAAGTTATATTCTAATATGACTTCGACAAAAAAAGGTCATATAACATAGAGTTGTTATGACTTTAGTACCAAGGGTCCTATTAGGTTGTGTTATAATAGGACCTCAGTGTTCAAGTGTCCTATTACATTATCACATAAGAGGACACTACCAACTAAACGTCTTATAAAGTAATTTATTAAGATCCATATTTTAAGTGTCCTATTAAGTTATATGATAATAGGACACCAAAAAGTCATCCATCCTATTGAATAACTTCTTAGGACACCTTTTAAGTAGCATATGTTATATAAGGACCCTAAGCGCTCATCCGTCCTATTAAATAGATTTTTAGGACACTATTTTCATAGCGTCCCACACAAAGGGTCCTATAAAGCCCTTTTTGTTGTAGTGACTTCATCCATTACAATATATCACTAAGGGGGAGAATGTTAGAAATCCAAAAATAGTGATAAATTGTAATTAAGATTGTGGACTTACTTGTTGTTCAATCATAGATATATGATAACTAAGGATGAGGAGCTAAATATAAAGTTTAGCATGTGTAAGGACTTATAGGATAAATACTTCTCATTCCTTAGGCATCATATATATACATGTACATATAACTATTTCAATAACAACCTTCATAATTTCCTTACACCTAAGTCCGTCTCAAAACACACACACACACACACACACACACTCTCTCTCTCAATACACACACTGAACACACCAAGAACACACACACTAACATCCACCATTGTTGAGATCGAATCTAGAGCAGAAATCGTGTTATTACAGAAGTCTATGATATGCCGAGCAAATACCTTGGCGTATAGAACAAATAGATTGAACTTCACATTTGATTATATGAAATGTCTTTTGATTAAACAACAAGAATGTTGCCAATTGATAAAGGAACTTTTCAAGTAAAAAAATAGTTTCAAGTCATTTTGAAGAGATTTTAACTGTTTGCCGAGCAAAATGCTCTGCAAATAGTATAAATTGAAGGTTGTGACTTAGAAACTTTTTCAAGGAAAATGGTGATTTGCCGATCTTATCGCTCTGTAAATGGTTTAAAATGAATTACAAAATTTTTCATGTGAAATGTGTTGTTTGCCGAGCTTAGAGCTCTGCAAACCTCTTTATTTAAGAAAGACTTACGAAAATTATTTCTAGAAGATCTCATGAACGAACTCAAGTGCAAAGTTTTGTAAACAATGTATTTTGAAAAAGATTTATATTGATTTGCCGAGCAAAATGCTCTGCAAATAAGAACTTTGGCACTTTGGAAAACCTTTTTGAGTTCAAAGCTCTGCATTCATCGAAAATCCTTTGATTGGGTAGTGAGAAATTAGTGGTTTGCCGAGCAAAAACCTCGGCAAATGGCAATTATGTGATTCAATCCTTGTGAAAGTATGAGGGTTAGGGTTAATTCTTCTAAAGTATGCCGAGCAAAAAGCTCTGCATATAGTTGAAAACACTTGAAGGAAGTTTATGAAACCCCTTTGTTTTCCGAGCAAATATCTCGGCATCCTTTAGAAAAGATTGATACTTTCAAGCCCAGGAAACATTGAAGGTTTGAACATGACCGTTGACACTTGCATTAATTGTCAAGCAAACACCTCGGCATTTAGAAAAAATTCAACCTTATTTCCGGAAATCACCCAAACCAATAAATCAACCCAGAAAATTTGATTTGATGAAAAACAGAGCAGTTTAGAGTGAGAAACAACACTTGTATAGCCTAAACATGCATCTAAATACATCAAACAGTACATCAAAACATCACATAACACATAACGACCATGATTAGTTCATGTAGGCATTTAATCAAACAGTTTGTATTCAAATGAGAATCAACAATTTCTACCTTTTTTACGTGATGATCTGAAGAAGAAAGAAGATGAAATGAACTTAGAATCACTCAGAGAACACAACCGTTTTCAGATATAACCCAAACAACTCAACAACTTGAAATACAAAGTGAGAAGAAAATGATCGGATGATGATGAGAGAAAACAAGAAGTTGTTTTGAATTTGAAAAAAAGTAAATGAGCCCCGCTCATTTCTTCTTCTTTTTAATAAAAAAACGGGTCATGGACCTGGGTCAACCCGCGTGTCTACCCAGATCGAGTCTGATGGGCTTTTTGACATATTTGGGCTTGGCAATACACATTGGGCTTAGAATCTTTTTGAATTTTCTCATAAAATTGGGCTAAAAAAAGGTTTTTATTTTTAAAAAAATAGAAGAAAAGTAAAAAAAATCTTTTTGACTTTTTATCTTTTCCAATTTTGTATTTGATTTTTAGATTTTAGAAAAACACACAAATGAAAGTAAATTTTAAACATAACGAACAAAAATAAAACACACAGATTTACATGCATTTGCAAACTCCCCCTCGAATTAAGCATATAAGAGAAAGATTAATTTACAAACTCCCCCTAAAATCATGCATTCTACCCTTTTTCTCCCCCTCAAACATTGCATGTAATATTAAGTAAAACACATCAATGTTTGAAACTATTAATTGAACACAGAATACATACCATGAAAGCATTTAAGTTTGTAAATCAAGCATGCCTAGTTTGGTTTTAAGAAAATTAAACCTTTGTTCATCCAGTGCTTTAGTGAAAAGGTCAACCAACTGGTACGCAGTGGGAACAAAATAGAGTTCGATGTTACCTTTCTCAACATGATCTTTAATAAAATGGTAACGAACATCTATATGCTTTGTTTTAGTATATTGTACTGGATTGCAGGATATAGCAATGGCACTCTTGGGATCACAGTAGATGGGAATTCTGTCAAACTGAAATCCATAATCAGTTAATTGTGTCTTCATCCATAGAACTTGTGAACAACAACTAGCTACAGCAACATATTCAGCTTCTGCAGTAGATGTAGATACACAATTCTGCTTCTTTGAATACCAACTTACCAACCTATCCCCTAAAAACTGTACACTTCCCAAAGTGCTCTTCTTATCCAACTTACAACCTGCACGGCCAGCATCTGAGTATGCAACTAATTGAAAGCCGGTATCCTTTGGATACCACAAACCAAGGTTCACTGTGCCTTTAAGGTAACGGCAAATCTGTTTGACAGCCTGAAAATGACTTTCTTTGGGATTGGCCTGGTACCTTGCACACATACATGTGGAAAACATAATATCCGGGCGACTGGCAGTCAAATACATGAGTGACCCTATCATACTGCGATATTTCTTTTGATCAAAAGATTTGCCATTTAAATCAGCATGAATTTTTGTTCGAGTTTCCATGGGTGTTCCAATTGGTTGACAATTTATCATATCAAACTTTTTCAACATGTCATGAATATACTTATTTTGACAAATAAATGTACCATTTGACAGCTGTTTGACTTGGAGACCAAGGAAAAAGTTTAAGTGACATCATACTCATTTCAATCATGCTGATCATTAGTGCAGAAAAATTCTTACGGTACTTAGGGTTTGTCGACCCAAAAATTATGTCATCAACATATATCTGGATTAAAATAATGTCACTACCTTGTCTTTTAATGAACAAGGTAGTATCAATTGAACCTTTATTAAATCCAGATTTCAGGAGAAAAGCAGTGAGAGCGTGATACCATGCACGTGGAGCTTGTTTCAAACCATACAAAGCCTTACTTAACCTGTAGACATAATTTGGATGTTCAGAGTTCACAAAGCCTTCTGGTTGTTCAACATAGACTTCTTCTTTGAGAACTCCATTTAAAAATGTTGTTTTGACATCCATCTGATATACGGTAAAGTTCTTGTAAGCAGCATAGGCAAGAAACATCCGTATTGCTTCAATTCATGAAACGGGTGCAAACGTCTCATCATAATCAATTCCATCTTGTTGGCAATATCCCTTTGTAACCAAACGTGCTTTGTTGCGTACAACAACTCCATTTTCATCCTTTTTGTTCTTGAATATCCACTTTGTTTTGATTGGTTCTTTGTTCTTGTAAGAATTTGGAACCAATCGCCACACTTGAAGCCTTTCAAATTGATTGAGTTCTTCCTGCATAGCCTTCACCCAATCAGGACTACCTAGTGCTTCATTCACTGTTTTTGGCTCAACTTTACTTAGGAAATTCATGAACATGCATTCATTCACAGATGTAGATCTTGTATGTATTCCGGAGTCTGGATTACCAATGATCTGAGTAATTGGATGAGATCTTGTCCATTTGGTTGAATGAGAAAGAGGTTCATGTGGATTATTTAATTCTTCAGTATCGACGAACGTCGTAGTATGTTGTGTAGTTATTTGTTCAAATGAAGTTGCCAGTGGTTCATCAAAATCTTCAGTGGCATAAACTTATGGGTTCGTTGCAGGACTTGTCACTTGGGAAATATGAGTATGTGGTCCTTGAGACTTAGAAGTGGCAGTTAGAAGATGAGATTCAGATAATGGTGAAGATATATCTGAATTGAGTGATGGTGATGACTCATCGTCTCTATTTGGTGCTGAAGAAGTATTCATTGTACTGGACACTGCATTTGTTTCTAGAACAGGTTCAGACATTCTTGGGTGATCATGGTAGAATTCTTCAAACAAAATATTCAAATCCTCTATTGCTGGAGTACTAAAATGAGATTTGACATTGGAAGCGGTTATTGTTGCGGAAGCTTGTGGTCGGTTAAGTTCGGGTCTTGAACTGTTTTGTTCAAGAACCATTCCAGATAGTTCATCAAATCGAACATTCATACTCTCAACTATATTCTTCGTCCAATGATTGTAGACACGATACGCAATCGATTCTCTGGAATACCCAGTAAAATATGCCTCATCTCCTTTTGGTTCAAGTTTATCCAAATTGTCTAGATCATTGAGTACATAACAAACACATCCAAAAATATGGAAGAAGTTCACATTGGGTTTCCTCTTGTTGATCACCTCATATGGAGTTTTATCAAATCTCTTGTTGATAATGGACCTATTCTGTGTAAAACAAGCAGTAGCTACAACTTCAGCCCAAAGATTTGGAGGTAGCTTTGAATAGGCAAGCATTGTTCTGGCTGCTTCAACAAGAGTGCGATTTCGATGTTCAACAACTCCATTTTGTTGAGGTGTTCTTGTGGCAGAAAATTGATGAGTAATGTCTTGTGATTTAAAGAATGAATCAATTCTTGCATTCTTGAATTTTGTGCCATTGTTGGAACGAACAATTCGAACAGATGATTGAAGATTGTCGTGGGTTTGTTTGATGAAATCAATGATTTCTTTTGGAGCATCACTTTTGGCATGAAGAAAGAAAACCCAAGTGTAGCGAGAAAAATCATCAAAAATCACAAGAATGTATCTCTTGCCATGAATGCTTCTGACTTTCATTGGTCCACATAAATACATATGTAAAGGATGCAGAGCACCTTCGGTACTCAGATGTTTCTTTGGTTTGTGAGATGCATTCTTCATCTTGCCAATAGCACAAGCTGGGCAAACATGTTCGGATTCGTACTTGTAATCAGGAAGACCTTCAACAAGTTGTTTGATACTAAAGCGTTAATGGTTTGAAAGTTAAGATGAGACAAACGACGATGCCATAACCATGAGTTTTGTGGAGAGGCTTTCGAAAGAAAGCAAATGTTGGAATCTAGAGTTGGAACATTATTTAGATCAATGGTGAACAAATTATTGTCCCTTGTTCCAGTTAGAATACCTACCCCGTTTGCGGTTTGAACTTTGCATTCATATCTCTTGAAAAGCACTTGAAGATCATGGTCACAGAACTGTCAAACACTAAAAAGATTGTGACCTAATCCTTCGACATAGGAAACTCTCTTTATGGTAATTCCATTCTTGACAATGTCTCCATAACCAAGAATAGGGGCAACATGATCTTTTTCAAATCTGACAGTTCCCATGAACTTCTCAACAAAATTAGAAAGTATAGACTTGTTTCCAGTCATGTGATGAGAACATCCCGAGTCAACATACCATACACATATAAGATATTCTTGCAAAAATAAGTTATGATGGTAAGGTCCCCACATATACTGGGTCCTTTCGGGTGAAAGAGGGATACAATATGCAAATACACACATATATAAATGATGTCACACAAACATAAATTAATTCAAATTTAACAAGTAAACACACATAATTGTTCAAAATGGACAAACAAATTACAGTAACACACAAAGATTAAGCACATGTTTTGATACAAGTGGGAGTAGTTCTAGATGTATTATCCCTATCTACTGAATTTGATCTACGAACTATCCACACTTGTTTGATTTGAGTAGAAATGCCATCAAGCTTGATTTTTCTAGAAGCATGTAAAAATCTATCTTTTGGAATCCATTTACTGCTACTAGTTACGCACAAGTCACCTGAAACATGAACATTCTTTGAATTAGAAATCAAGTTTTTCTTGGAGTTCATGCCAGGATTCTTGTTGATGGTTCCACTACGCACATGACTTTTCTTAATATTATTAGGTGACAACCAACCATACTGATCTTTGTATTTAGTAATCCCAGTGGTTTTGTCTCTGACTACCTTCAAAGTGGACTTAAAGGTTGTTTGAGGCTTCCTAGGAGTACTAGAAGTTTTACTAACTTTTGGTTGTTTATTACCTAATAATTCATTGTTTACAGTCTTCGAATACTTGTGATTCTTCTCATCTCTTGATGACTTGTTTTCATTTTTTACATTTGTTGGTTTCGATTCATCAGTGTTGTTGACAACTCGAAAAACTTTTGTGACTTTTGTTGGTCATGAGTTATCAGGGGTCTTGACAACTGTAGAAACTTTTGAGACTTTTGATGGTCTGGTCTTCTTACCTTGATGGGTAGGTGATGACGAGTATGGTTTTGGATCCCTTATCGTAGCAAAAGTAGGTTTGTTTTCCTTTTTCTCAAAGAGTTTTTCAAAAGCAGGATTAAATTTATGATTTCCATCCATAAAATTATTGAATTGCTGAGATTCTGTTTTCAATTTCACACTTGTTTCAGTCAACTCTGTTGAATTTGAAATTTGTTTAAATGATTGTGATGCTTTTTCCTTGTCCAAAAATGATTGAAGTTTCAAACTTGTCAAGGTTAGTTCCACTTTGACTTTGTTGAGTACCTCAACCACTTTTATTCGTCGATCCTTTTCATTTTCAAACTTTTTGAGTACATCACTAAATTCATTAAAATAAGTTTGAGTGTCCTCAGAAAACTTAGGAATTGATGTATCAAAATAGATATCATTTGGATCAAGAGAAACATCATCACATCCAGTTTGAGCACAGTCAGTTTGCACAGAAACATTTACAACTTCAAGATCAGTTTGAACATATGCATTCAAAATTTCACAGATAGAACAATTAGACTGATTTAAAATTTTCATGTTTTCAGAATTGTTTTGCTTAGGTTCATTCATGATTTCACAAACAGAACATCCTGGTTGGTCACAAATTGAATTATTTGTTGTTGATGGGTTTCTTTTGTTGTCACAATGATTTTGAGTCTTTAGATTTTCTATGAGTGCATGTTTTTCATCAAGAGATTTCTTCAATTCATTGGTTTCTTTTTCCAAAACACTTTGAGGTATATAAGGTCTGACAATTTCAGGTTTTGGAAAAGAATTTGAGTTATCCAAAGGTTTTTCCTTAAAACACTCAAGTATTTCAGGACCCTCCACCACATGATTATTCTTATGACTTTGACACACCGGTCGAGTTAAAAAATCAAATGACTCATCAATTAATTCATAATTCAAGTAAACATTTGTACCCTTCTTTAGAAAATCATCTTCCTCAATATCACCATGACTTGGTCTCACAAATTGGTTGGTCATCCCACTTTTCATATGGGAGTCTTTGTACAGTGAAGGAACCTCTTCTTGTGCTTTGAGCAAATGTTCTGGATTGACATACCCTAACCCTCCAACAATCAGCTTTGAGAAATGCTCTCAAATTTTTCTGCTTCCTCTCCTCTCTTTTTTGCAGAAATATGGGATAAAAACACCCCCCAAACCTTAATAATAAATCATCAAACAGCACTAACAATAAAGCTAAGGTGTAGAGCAAGCTTGGAGGTAATTTGGAGGCCATCAAACACACGAAATCAACCTCCAAATCGGGCTGGTCGAACAGCAGAAAAACCAAGGAGGAACACTATCAATCTTCTTCTTTTCTTTCGATTCTTGATCATCAAAGGTTAACCATCATGTTCTTTTGTTTGTTTATCATTCTCCCTTCATTCTTGTGACCTTTTCTTCTTCTTTTGAAGCTTGAACAGCCGTGTACCCCCAAGAACAGCCCCAAAATGGAGACCCAACAACACCTTTGTTGTTGTTTCAATCATCTAAGGTTGCTACTTGATACCTTGATCTCCATCAGGGACGGCTCCAGCTTGGGGGCAGCGGGGTCAGTTGCCTCCACTCCAATTTTAGTGCAATATAATTTTTCAAAAATTAAATGGTATATTTTCCTTGTAAAAGTAGGAAAAAATAAGTAGAAAATAAATATAAATGTTACTTTCGTTGTCAACTTGTCATAAACTTATTATTTGTATGTCAATGGTCATCAAACATTAATTTTAAGATAGATTTTTTCATTAAGAGATTAAAAAAACCCGAGTTGTTTTGATTTTTAATATAAAGAATGAAGTATAGTTTAGAGAAAAAACTTTCGTTGTTTGGGTATGTAAATGTGTACTATATTATAGTGGAGTTGTTTATAGAAAATGTATTTTCTTTTAATTTATCATATATATTTATCACAAACAATTAATTACAGTTATCATAATGTAGAGAATATATATATATACAAGCTGATTTCAGTATATCTAAAAAAGTATATTTTTTGGGTTTCTTGTATTATATGATTGAATACGTTTTCATTTAATAAGATCTTGTTTAATACGCGTGGTCATTATTTATTAAGAAAAACTAGTATTTTTAAATATGAGTATTAGACCTGGTGTAGATAACTAATTCTTTTGAGGGTCCATTTTCTATTTTCAAGCTAGGACTCTTTTTTTGTTTTTTTTTTTCATTTTCGGATACGACTGTTATAAATATGACAAATAACTTTTAATTTTGCCCCCTCGAAAAAAATTTCCTGGCTCCGTCCCTGATCTCCATCCTTTTATTTCTTTCATTCTAACACCACACAAGCATAGATCTACACATGCATGCATATTAAAAAGATTAATTTAAAAGAAATAATCATGAATGCAAAGGATAATAATATATTGGGTGTAAGAATGTTAGATCTTGACATGCATGTAAAGATTTAAGTAGTTTTGTTATAGTTTTTAATATGGGATTGGAGATGGATGATTGATGACTTTGAATTTGCTAAGAAATCTGTATATTTGATGTTAAAGAACTACAAAATAAAGTATTAATCTTGTAGTGGTGAATTTAAGTGTTAATTGAGCTAGAAAGGTCATTGGTGGGTTGATAGATCAAGAACAATTTGACAGAATTAATCTTCTATCTTGTAACGGGTAAACTGGGCATGTGAGGGCATTTTCAAGCAAAACTATCAAAATAAAAGTTGTAGGCAAATGAGTTAAGATTAACCTCCAACCGGAATTACTAAAAATGCTGAACAGAACGAAAGATATGAATTTCAAATTGAAACTGGTCAAAGCTGTTATTTTGTCTGAATATTTTATGAACTTTGACAATTTTTATCTCCTAAACCAAAAGGCTCCAGGAGGTCATGCTTGGTGACTAAGTAATTTCAATATGTCTTGAATTTAAAATAAAATCATGGGATTTTTCTAATAATCAGAACATCAAGAACTTTTATAAAACTCCTGATGTCGCAAGCAGTGCCCATTCAGGACATTTTGTGTTTGGATAATTTTTAAGGACACCATACATCATCTAAAAATTCACCAAAAATTCACAAAAATACTAGATATGTATAAGTCACAGTGTAAAATTCATGAAGGTCCAAATAATTCGGCTTGACCCAAATATAGTAGCCAACATTTCATAAAAATCTGAATTAAAAACAGAAAATTTGAAAGGAAACTAACCATTTGTATAATGGGCTAAAAGATGCACTAAAGACCATAATGGCTAACCCGGCCCAAATACTAAACCCATAGAACTATAAATCAGTAGGCCCACTTGGCCCAACAATCCATAAAGTCCAATAACCAATATAACCCATTAAGCACATAACCCAAATAAGGTTAAGCCCAATAACCAAATTAAGCCCAAGTCACTTAAAAACCCATCACATTTTGGCCCAAATGATAATGGCCCATAACACTTAAATGAATATCATGAGATAAGTGTAATCAAAATAAAAGAAACATAATTAAGTGAGATAGGCATAAGTAATTATGTTAACCAAGCTATATATTGATATCACAAATGCTAATTCGCGCTAAAATCGGTTACTCAACAAATGATGAATAAGGATAACATAACATAATATGGCATTTCTATATGATAACCTAATATATCAAGTGAAACCACAAATGAAGCCAAGTTGCCGAAAATCAAACAACTTATAACTACGCATGTAATGAAAGTAACCTTTTACACCATCAATCTCTACAACCAAAACGATGCGAGTGTTACCAATATACTTGGATCCCACAATTGATAGCAACATAATGAAAATGGCATTTCGAAGTGATGGCTTAAGATAGGAACTTACGTATATTAGTTCTATCATAGGGATAGTTGTAATTAACACGATTTGAGCCTCGAATTCACAGATTCAACGGTGGATTTGTGTGTGTGTTCTTGGTGTTTTAGTGTGTGTTTCTAGAGAGAGAGAGAGAGAGAGAGGAAAGATTGAGATTAAGTGTGTGTAAAATTATAGGAATGAAATGGAATGGGGAAAAGGCTTATGATTTCCAAGGTGTTGAGGGATATTTATAGTCTAACTATACAATTAAGCTAATTAACACATCTAGTCCCTCATCCTTAGAAATCATTTATCTATGACTTAACAACAAGTAAGTCCACTAACTTAAATTACAATTTATCACTATTATTGGATTTCTAACATTCTCCCCCTTAGTGATATATTGTAATGAATGAAGTACGTGTTAATCTTGTCTTGTAGGAATAGATTTGATGAGCCCGTTGGTGAAGACAATTGGTTTGTTGAAACAAGTATTTGGAGAACTTGATTCAATCTTGGTCTTGGACTTTTTGAAGTTAAATCATGAAGAGATTCTCAATGTTCTTTTTGAACAGAGAATAAGTGTGTGTTCTTTCTTGATTATTTGAAGATTGTTGAACCATGAATCAGAGTTGTCTTTTGAGATGCAGAAGGTATAAACTTGTCTTTGATTCTTCAATCTTCGATTCTTGAGTAAAATTCAACTTCTTGAAATGAACTTGTACTCTCCCCCTTGATATATGCATTGGAGTTTTTTGAACAAGTGTTATTGTATGACTTTGAAGATCTTGAATGGAATATGTTGATGAATACTCTCTTGAAGCTTTACTTCTATGTCTAGAATCTTCCAATCAATCTTACAATTTTTTGCAGCTTTGATCTTTGTCATATTGACTTGAACACTTTGGAGAGTAAACATAATGAAGTTTGGATAAGTCTCTTATGAAGTAATCATGCTCCCCCTCAATCCATGAGTATAAACGTTTTGGAGCATCTTTGTACATTTGTTCCATCTTGAGATAATATCCTCTCATCTTTGGTCTTATTCTTATCTTTGTAATCATTTCAGTTTTTTTAAGTCAAGAACTGTGAAAATTTGAGCTCAATCGACTGAAATCTAATTATTCTTTCTCAACTTCATCTTCAATACACCCAATCAATACAACCTTTTCACACTAACTCCATGTTTGCTTATCAAGCTCAAAATTTTCTTTCTCAATCAATCATAATCTTTTTCTCCCCTTCATAATGACAAAGTTGGGAACCAATGTCATTATGCAAACATTGATTGAGAAAAGAAATATGACAAACTAAAACGAGTTTCACATGGAGAAATATCAACCATCAACGTATCAACCCAAACTATTAGCCCAACCCAAAGAATCCTAAGGGTAACTAAAATGTAAGGTTGAAGTTGTTGATACAAATGTTATAGAATGGTGTGGGTGGTTTTTGTGTTTGTGAGACGAGAAATGAAAACCGGATAAGAATGATACGTTAACATATTCAAAAATCAAAAGGATTAATGAAATGACCGATAATGTGTTACATATTTCGGATTTCCTATGTATCATTGAGACATGCACAAAGCAATATTCTAACATAGTTCGGTCTGCAGCTTTTCAACCACAAGATTGCTTCAAAGAATATAAATCATGGATAGTACAGCCAAAGCGTTCGATAACCACAATCTATTATCCTTAAAGACTTTTAGGTAAAATCCGAGGTCACTGTTAGACTTCTCGTTCACTCAATAATCACATAACTGTAATTATGAGACCTACGTTCAACGTTGGAAAAGATGTTAGCATTGGTAGGATTTCCATTTGATCATCGTGGAATACCAATTAAGATATCACTACAAATGTTTCGCCTATATCACATAGATAAGAAATAATATCACAAAGATATGACTCGAATGTGTCTTAGAGAAATGAATAATAATCAAATTAATGATTGGTTAAGATAGCTCTAGACACAACGTGATCAAATGAAGTCGGGGACTGGAGCAGAATGTCGCCCTTTTTCAATATCAACATCTTCCAAATGAATAGTCAATAGAAATGTGAAAATCTCCGTGAGAAATGAAACAAGTATTTGTTAAGAAACACTTGAGTGGTTAGGTAAAGATGTGCATCGCTTCACTGGGTCCATGAAGTCTTTATCAAGATATCAACAAATGACATCCAATAGAAATTTGTTTCACCCGGTGATTTGAGAATTTAGGGAAGGGTATCAAATCTTTTAACCATTTTCTCACAACATATCACCGTAACCTCTCGCTTTTCGACTTTACTCCCTCCATCCTATTTGCACGAAACCATCATCACTCAAAATACCCTTACTATCTAATGAAAAAATCGAATTCTCCGGGGTTAGAACTCATCGGCGATGATGAAGTTCATGGAGTGAACGAATCACTCAAGTGCAAACTAATCACCGAACTTCAATTGATGAAAAGTCATTTGAAAATCATCAAAGGTGTGTATGAAAAGATTTAAAAACACATTTGAAGTTTTGAAAGTTTTGAAATCACAAACTCCCCCTTAATCTATGCAAAGGTAGATCAAAACGTTTTTCATAGAAAGGTAGAGCAAAAATTTGTTTTTGTGAAATCAAAAAGAGTAATATCTTTGTTGTGATATATACAGAAAAACTTGAGAGTCTAACGTGAACAAAAGTTTAAGAGACATAAAGTTTTGCGTCAACAACAATGCTCATAGTAAGACTGCTAGGGAGTACACAAAGGCGTTCGATTCTTCGCATCTTACATCAACAAGTTGGATGCAAATAAACATTTTAAGAATTTTTTTTTAACTCAATCAATTGTTCAAGATGAGACAACTAGGGAGTACACAAAGGCGTTCGATCCTTTGCTTCTCATATCAACAATTGAGAGTTTTTTGGAAAAAAATTTGTTTAACAATAGAGAGTAACAAATTCTTTTGGCAGGAAAAATAATTTTTGCCCATGATCTTAAAAAGAAATCATGAAAGCCTCTTTTGGAAATAAATAAAACTATGAAGCACGGGTTATACATAGTGTATGTATAAGCCACTGTGATATAAATAAATCAATGAAGCACGGGTTACATACATAGTATATGTAAACCACTTTGAAGAAGAAAAAAAAATCTTTTTGTTAATTTTCAAAATTTTATATTTTTGTATTTGATTTTGTCTTTTCAAATTTTGTATTTTGTTTTTATGAATGTATCAAGAACAAAATAATTTAAGTTTCAAGAATTAACATGCCAAGCTTGGAGATAAGAAAGTTAAACCTCTTTTCGTCTAATGGTTTGGTGAACAAATCAGCAAGCTGATAGTCAGTTCCCACAAAGTAGAGCTCGATGTCACCTTTCTCAATATGGTCATTGAGAAAATGATATCTCACATCAATATGCTTTGATCGAGAGTGGTTTACTGAGTTGACTGCAATAGCAATGGCACTTTGAGAGTCACAATAGATAGGGATATTATCATATTTCAGACCATAATCAGTTAGTTGCGTCTTCATCCATAACACTTGAGCACAACAACTAGCCGCAACCACATATTCAGCTTCAGTTATTGATAGTGACACACAATTCTGTTTCTTGGAAGACCAACTCACAATTTTATCACCTAAAAATTGTAAAGTACTGGAAGTGCTCTTGCGATCAAGCTTACAACCTGCATGATCTGCATCTGAATAGGTAGTTAGATTGAATCCAGTATCCCTTGGATACCAGAGACCTAAATTGGGTGTACCCTTCAGATAACGAAATATTCGTTTCACAGCTTGAAAATGTAAATCAGTTGGAGCAGCTTGATACCTAGCACATATACATGTTGCAAACATTATATCTGGGCGAGATGCTGTAAGATACAACAATGAACCAATCATGCTTCTATATCTCTTTTGGTCAAATGGTTTCCCATTTTTATTAGCATTTATATTTGTTCGAGCAGCCATTGGGGTAGAAATTGAAGAACATGTAGTCATATCAAACTTTTTCAACATATCATTTATGTATTTACCTTGTGATATAAAAATACTATTTGGTAATTGTTTGATTTGAAGACCCAAAAAGTAGTTCATTTCCCCAATCATACTCATTTCAAAATGATTAACCATTAGAGATGAAAAGTTTTGAAAAAATGTTTGACTGGTTGACCCAAAGATAATGTCATCAACATATATTTGGACAAGAAGAACATGCTTACCTTGTTTGCGAATGAACAGGGTTGGGTCAATTGTGCCTTTGGTAAATCCACCTCTTATCAAGAAAGTAGTTAAGGAATCATACCATGCGCGGGGTGCTTGCTTAAGACCGTAGAGAGCCTTGTCTAACCTGTAGACATGGTTTGGCCTTTTAGGACCAACAAAACCTTCTGGTTGTTCAACGTAAACTTCTTCTTTGAGGTCACCATTCAAGAAAGCTGTCTTCACATCCATTTGAAACACAATGAAGTTTCGGAATGCGGCATAAGCTAAGAAAATCTGAATGGCCTCCATTCTTGCAACTGGAGCAAAAGTTTCGTCGAAGTCAACACCAGGTTGTTGGCAATAACCCTTTGCAACAAGTCGAGCTTTGTTCCTTACTACCACTCCATTTTTATCCTTTTTGTTCTTGAAAATCCACTTTGTTCCAATTGGTTCATCTTTTCTCGGATTTGGAACTAATCTCCATACTTTCAGTCTTTCAAACTGTGCGAGTTCTTCTTGCATTGCCTTAACCCACTTTGGATCATGAAGAGCTTCAGAGACAGTTTTAGGTTCGATGTTGCTGAGAGAAAGTGCAACAAGACACTCGTTTACTGAAGTACGAGTAGTTACTCTGGCTTGTGGATCTCCAATAATTTGATCAGTAGGATGATTTTTTGGCATACGTGACCATTTGCGATCATGAGGAAGAGGATCTTGTTGTTGAACATCAACATCATCATCATTAAAACCTGAGTTTTGTTGAGAGATGGAATCATAGCTTGGTAGAACAGCTTTCTCATAGAATGGATGATTGAAGTCAAGTGGCACATACACATTTCAAGTGTTCATCGGGTTTGTCGTCTGAGTAAACTGGGTAGGTTGTTCTTGAATATTTACTTGAGAAGAATTATCAGGAGAGGATGGTGAAGAAGAATCATTAGAAGAGGATGAAGAACTATTACTTGAGGAAGTAGCACCTTGCTCAGAAGAACTTGATGATGATTCATGATTGTTATCAGGAACTGGATCATTGTTCGGAATTGGTTCAACGATGACTTGAGGTTCTTTATCATGAATCGGTTTAGAATTGTAGAATTCTTCAAAAAGAATATCTAATTCATCACTTGTTGGAGTTGGAAACTTCTTGAATTTAGATGCTAAAGTAGAAGTTCTTGATGAAGTACTTGAAGCACTTGGATCATTACTTGTTGGTAGCAAACTTTCTTGTTCAAAAATCATGCCCGACATCTCATCAAACCAAACATTCATTGTTTCTTGAATTGTCTTTGTTCGGCGATTGTAGATTCGGTAGGCAATTGATGTCTTGGAATAACCAACAAAGTAACCTTCATCACCTTTCTTCTCGAACTTTCCAAGATTCTCCCGATCATTCAAAGTATAACAAACACACCCAAAGATATGAAAATAGTTGATGTTGGGTTTGCGTTTGTTAACAACCTCATAAGGAGTCTTCTCGAAATGCTGATTGACAATGGACCGATTTGAGTGTGACAAGCAGTGTCAACAACTTCAGCCCACATATTGGAAGGCAACTTGGAATAAGCAAGCATTGTTCTTGCAGCTTCCACTAGCGTTTGATTTCTCCTTTCAACGACACCGTTTTGTTATGGGGTACGAACCGCAGAGAATTGGTGAGTAATGCCCTTGGATTTACAAAACTCATCAAAAACGGCATTTTTGAACTCAGTTCCGTTATCCGAACGGATGTAATGAACTGGAAGTTGAAGATTTACTTGAGTAGAAGTGATGAAGTCAATCAAAATCTGAGTTGTTTCATCTTTGGATGCAAGAAACTTGACCCAAGTATATCTTGCATAGTCATCAACAATAACCAAGATGTATTTCTTTCCATTTCGGCTTTGTACTTTCATCGGCCCACAAAGATCCATGTGAAGCAAATGAAGAGGTGCTAATGAATTTGGAGATTTCTTTGGTTTATGAGAAGCTCGTTTAATCTTCCCAACAGCACAAGAAGGACAAACATGCTCACTTTCATACTTATAGTCCGGTAAGCCTTCAACTAGATGCTTGTTGACCAAAGTATTGATAGTTGGAAAATTTAGATGAGAAAGCCTTCTATGCCATAACCAAAAATTCTTTGATATAGCCTTGGAAATGAGACAAATATTATCGGTTGGTTGGTTATCATCGAGATTCACGGTAAAAAGATTATCATCGCGGTCGCCACAAAGAATGTCAACTCCATCTAGAGTTTGGACTTTGCAATGAGATTGTCGAAAAATAACTTGAATATTGTTGTCACAAAATTGTCCAACACTGAACAAGTTATGACTTAATCCTTCAACATAATGAACTTTCTTAATGACAATTCCATTGCGTTCAATGGCTCCATAACCTAAGATAGGAGCGAAATTGTTGTTCCCAAATCGAACAGTTCCCATGAATCGTTCGATAAAGTTCTTGAGCAATGCTTTATTGCCAGTCATGTGTTTTGAACACCCGGAGTCGAGTATCCAAACACAGATGGTTATTTCCTGCAATCAAAGAAATTTAACCGACTTTAGGTACCCACTTGAAGACGGGTCCTTTGTGGTTAGTTAACACAGGCAGGGTATATAACTTAGGAAATGCATACAAACATGCTTTAGAATCAACATAAACATTAACAAGCACATCATCAATAAGCACATTTGGATAAAAGGTACGCACATTCACATTAGAATTAAAAGTAACATGTCTATCAGCATTCAAATCATTCACACAAGCACGAGAATTAAAATTGTTTACAGACCCACAAGGCATTGCCTTGGTATTATTAACATTGTTTTTCAACGATGAATTCTTCAGATCAATAGGAACTCTCTTCTTCCTATTATGACTCTTTTTCCTCCTCCTCTTCTTCTTTTCCTCAACATGCTTACTAGTGATCTTAGGTTCTAATGACTTAGCAACCCATTTAGTATCACTAATTAAGCTCTTTCCACCTGTTGAATTGACACTAAGAAGATTAGAACGAGGGTTTTTGAACACTTTCATCTTTTTAGAGTCTTTTGTAGGTACAGAAACTTCTTGTTTCTTTGGTTTATCATGAGAAAACCACCCATATCTATCCCTATATCTAGTTGCACCATTTGAAGTATCCCTAGTTAGTGAAACTGAGCTAGACTTAGATACCTTTGGTAATGAGCTAGATTGAGAGTTAGATGAAGAAACATTAGGATTGTCTGTCGGAAGTTTCACTTTGGTGTACTTTGTTCTGGGAATGGTCTCAACTTGTTTGGTTTTGACATGATTATCCGGGGTAGGACACTTTGGTTTTAACTTATTGATTTTTGTGATGGTCTTGGGTTCAGTCTTGACGAGTTTGGAAATAACTCGTTTCTTTGAATAATATGATGTTGGAGCTTTGGAAAATAGGTTTTGAGATTCCTCATTTGTTTCAACTTTGATTTTGGTAGATTCAATCTTTTTCTCAGTTTCCGAATCAAAAACATATTCTCCCTCCATGAATTTATCAAAATCATCTTTTGTGAAGAATATCACCGGAGGTTGATTAGTTTTAAAATCTTTTGAAATTTTTGAAAAATCAGGAATCTTGGGATTCAACTTCACATCATGAGTAGTTTCAGAAATTAGGTCAACTTGAACCGACACATCTTTGGTTTCACAAGAAATTTGAGTACAAGTATCAACACCTATACTAGCACTAAGCTTAGGGTGAACAACTAACTCATCAAGAGTATCACAAGTGAAAAACCTATAGAAGTACCACATCAAAACTAAACTATGTGCAAGTTCGTCATTAGATAAATTAGATTGCACATAATCATCAGCTATAACAGTAGCAGCATTTTGACATGAACATTCAAGAGAATCAGTCAAGATTTGAGTGGATGAATTGGTAGATGAAACACAACTATTTTGGGTAAAATGTTCTACTAAAGCACTTAGGTCAGTTTGAGTAGAAACATTCACACAAACTTTCTTAACATGTACAACAACCAATTTATCCTCTGAATTTGGACTTTGAGACTTGAGATGATCAATGACTTTTTGTTGAGAATCCACCTTTTGTTGTAAACCTTCTATTTGTTTTTCCAAAAATGTTAATGGAATATACATTTTAGTTGGTTTAGGTGAAGGATTGACAGATTCTTGGTTTTGAAAATTCAATGCAATTTCTTCCAATTTAAAAATTGAAGACTCTTTTGTTTTGTAAGAAGCATTTAGAGCATCATAATAAACCAAAAATTCATCTTTTGGTTTCTCAACTTCATCAGTCTCAAATTCGTTATCCAATGGATGAATAAATTGGTGTACAATACCAAGTCGAAGAAATTTTTCATCATACAAAGGTTCTATTTCATCATTGGCTTTTTGCAATGGTGTGATATTCTCAAATCCCAACCCAAGAAGAAGATCATCTTTTGCAATTTTTGACTTGTTAAAATAAACAGTGAAATCCAAGAGAGGGTTCTGTTCAACTTTATATAACTTCTCTTGATAGAAAAGTATATTCTTTCTAAATTCCTCAACTTGTTTTTCAAGATTTTCAATCTCAACGCCTTTTAGAAAACAAGTATGATTTAAGTCAGAAATCTTCCTTTCGAGTTCAACATTGTTTGGTTTAGCTTCTTGAAGCTTTTTATGGAGAATATAAACATCCATTTGTCTAGCATTTGCCTGAAGCCATTCATTGGTCTTTTGAATTTCAAGATCTTGATTGGCTTTTTCAAGATCTTGAAATGGTCTTTTCAAGATTAAGACATTTTTGTAATAACTTAGAATCAGGAGAGGCATTCAACTCACATTTTTTAACCAACACTTGGTCTTAATATGATTGAAAGTCTTGTTTAATAGCATCATGTTCAAAAAGTGTTGAAACATGAGGACCGTTCAAATCGTGATCTAAACAACTACAAACGTGCGGAATCCGATTGTAATTGTCTTTGAGGATTCTGAATAAACATGAACATATATGCACGAATTGAACAAAGAACAAGAGATATAAAACGAATTCCTTTATTAATCAGTCATCTCGATTACAATACAATGATAAATCTGTATAGAAAACATCTCAATGATTACGGATTACAATCAAAGAGACGACAATAATAATGAATTACATGGGCGGACACGGTGTATAGATCTCTACACCGATCCTATGAATAGCTTTCTGACTAGTCTAAAACCATTAACCCTAAATTGTAACCTAAGTCGTGTGTATATAGGCTATCGAATGGGTTCGTGGGCTTCGAGCTCCTTCGCACGAACTGCCGCCTCATGCTGACGTCATCACAACCTTGATGATGTCTTCTTTTCATCATAATCAGCCCTTTGAATTGTATTGCAACGGACAACAAAAGCCTATCAATTCTATAGACTCCCCTTTTTCCGTTGCAATCAATTCTAGATGAACTCCGATAATCAATAGCTACCGAAAAACCTGAATCCACTGGCTCCCCCTTAACTCATGATATCGAGTCTTCTTGTTGAAACTCGATCTTCTGACATCACATCCTGATCTTCAAACTGCAAAGTCCCTGTCCGTCTATGAAAACCAACTAACCCAACACATCTCATTGTAGTTCTCCCCCTTAACAGTTAACCACCTCCGAATTAAGCATTGCCACCTTCCACTTAGGATTTTCGCTCTCCTTGCCTAATCGGCATAAAATAGAGAAGTTGTTTTTCCAACAATCAGCATCAATCAACCAGCTATCACAAAGATAAGAAACTCTACAACCTGCAACTAAAAATGTAATACCATAGACCCTGTCTCAACTATAGCAGCATCAAAACTCCGTTTTGTATCTCCACAACTCTACTAATCACCTGAAGTCTTTCTTATCGGATCTCCCCTTCAGTTATATAAACCGCCAATCACATAAAGATCTTAATCTCGCAATGAAACTTATATATCGCCTGATTATTATCCTTACATCATGGAATATAGATAGGTTCAATCTTCAAATATTCAAACAACAAATAACCAGTTTCATCATTTCAATACTTCAACAAAGTTTCAGCTATGTCTCGTATCTTCATTGCTCCAATACTTTGACAAAAACTTCCATAACTGCTATATAGAAGATCATTTGTTAAAAATTGTTAAACAAGTTCACAGATTCAACGGTGGATTTGTGTGTGTGTTCTTGGTGTTTTAGTGTGTGTTTCTAGAGAGAGAGCTGAGAGAGGAAAGATTGGGATTAAGTGTGTGTAAAATTACAGGAATGAAATGGAATGGGGAAAAGGCTTATGATTTCTAAGGTGTTGATGGATATTTATAGTCTAACTATACAATTAAGCTAATTAACACATCTAGTCCCTCATCCTTAGAAATCATTTATCTATGACTTAACAACAAGTAAGTCCACTAACTTAAATTACAATTTATCACTATTTTTGGATTTCTAACAATAGTCTTGGCTTGAAATATGATGTAGGAACATAATGGATATATGGTCAAAGAAGCTATAGATGGGAAGTACCCATTTTGGATAGATGAGTATAATATGTGGCATATCAATGTGAGTCATAGCCCCCTTTCAAGCTATTTTATGTGTTTAACTATCGGGGTGAAAAGCATGATATATAAATGAAATTGCTTTCTATATATTTATGAAATGATTCTTGATACTATGATTATGAAATTAAGCTAAATGGTATGTTCAATGTGATAAATGTTTTATGATGAGCTTGAGTTCTGTCAACCCGTTTTCTTTCGGTACACTACTATTTACTCCGAAAGTGGAGGCCTATAGTTAGATAGTTGCGCAACTAGGAGTCGTCCACCCACCCAGAGCGTAACGGTGGAAGGTTGGTTGCCTTTGTGACGACCTTCACTTCCAGAACGACCAGAGCGGTGTTCTAGCTACCTCAAATTTAAATGGTCGTCTCCATGGCACGACCCTACTTATAAATAAAGCACTTGATTGACAGCTTTTGCTATGAAATGAAATAATATATTGTTGGACATGAAAATGGTAGTAGTAGTGGCTCAAGCATTAATCATCAAAAATTATTTGAACTATGCCCTTGTGGCTAAAAGAATTGGATTATGAAAATTATGCCTTTGTGGATAAACGAAGTTGATATTAATATTGTTGATAATTGGAAATTGTTTGAACATACGGTTTGGGTATCGTCCCTTATATGGAATCTTGAAAGTCGTTGAAATTGGAGATATTGAAAAGAAATTGATAACCGAATGATTTTGGTATGGTATACGATTAATCAATTTATATACTTTTTCTCTCATGATGATTTGACAAAATGAGAACTTTGAAATTTTACCATGGATTTTTCTAAGTTTTGATATGACATTATGGTATTTGGAAAACTTGATATTTGGATATGAAAATTTTGTCGGTCATATGGTTTGAATATTTCGAAATGTAATGGTAATCTGTTTCCTAAGTATTAAAATGGTTATGTACCAATATTTATATAAAAACCTATGCACTCACCAACTACATTTTGGTAGTTGACACTTTTTTCTTCATGCTTTTAGGAAATAAGCTCAAACATTGAGGATTTATATGCTTCATGATTATTTGCATTGCACTTTGGAGTGAAAGATCAAACCTTGTGATAGGCAATGGAATCCGCCTTGATCATTGTAGTTTACTATTGCATGTGCTTGTTATTTGGTTCGTGGACTTAATATCCAAGTATGGTGGACGCATTTGTATTTGGAAATTGGTTCACATGTTTGTACATTGTAAATTCTTTTTATCAAATAACGTTATGGTGAATGTTATTTATAATCCTTTATTTTGAATACTCGACTTTCTGTAAATCTCATTGTTCCGCCTTAGTTGGGGTGTTACATATCAGAGCAGGGAAGACGTTTTCAGTCTTCAATCGTGATCTGTATTGAGGATTTTCTGCAAATTCGTGTTCAGTTCGTGAAGATGAAGAAGTTCGTGCAACTTCGTGCTTACATCAGCACGAAGAGGCATTAGCCTCGTGCTTACGTCACCACGGAGTTGCTATTATTTGCATGATATTTCGTTTGACTTCGTGCTTACATCAACATGAAGTGGATCAAGTTCACAGTGACATCAACACGAGTTCATGAACAAGATTATCACGAATTAATGATTAAGTTCATGCATACATCACCACGAAGAGGTTCTCCTTCGTGCTGACATCACACGAAGATAATCTCATATCAAGTTCGTGCTTACGTCATCTCAAAGTATTCGTTACTTCATGGTGACGTCATGCTGAAGATGATATGTTGATCTGAAACAAGTTCGTGTTTGCATTAACACGAAGATGTCTACTTCCTTGTTTGAATCTTATAACAAGAAACAGATCGAGTAAAAAGGTTCCAAGTTTGTGTGCAGACATATCCTATGAAGCACACAAGACAGGGTAGTAGAAAAGCCAAGAGATTTTGGCGGGTTTTGCCCATGGTCTTAAAATGGCATGTTTTATTGAGATTTGAAGTTTGGTAGCGGTCGAAAAATTTTCGGTCCGTTTTTGTGCGTTTTCGGCACGTTTTGGATGAAAACTTTCGGCAATTATCAAATTTTTCCCACAGCCTTTTTTAAAAAAAATTTATGTGAATACCAATGTTTTACGTAAATAAGTTTTTCCAGAAAATTTGGAGGGAAAACGGGTATACCCTGTTTGGTGAAGAGCTTTATACGTCGTGAGCTCTAAGTATTTTGAAGAACCTCAAGAATGAGAGATACCGTAACCAATTATAGGCTTATTTTCAGAGTATTTTCCGAGAAAAGGGGGAATAAAAATTTCAAGAATGTTCTTCGGTTTTCTCAGCAAAACTCTGATATGCTCGAGACAAAGTGGTGATCAAAGTGTTATTCTGTTAGAACTAACAATTGACGGTGTTTACACTTTCAACACTCTCTAGTAATGAAGATCATAGTGTTTTCGGTCTTGATTAACACTATTCAATAAATGAACTTCTATATAGCAGCTGTTGTCGAAGTATTGGAGCAATGAAGATACGAGACATAGCTCAAACTTTGTTGAAGTATTGAAATGATGAAACTGGTTATTTGTTGTTTGAGTATTTGAAGATTGAACCTATATATATTCCATGATGTAAGGATAATAATCAGGCGAAATATAAGTTTCATTGCGAGATTAAGATCTTTATATGATTGGAGGTTTATATAACTGAAGGGGAGATCCGATAAGAAAGACTTCAGGTGATTAGTAGAGTTGTGGAGATACAAAACGGAGTTTGATGCTGTTATAGTTGAGACAGGGTCTATGGTATTACATTTTGTGATGCAGTTTGTAGAGTTTCTTATCTTTGTGATAGCTGGTTGATTTGATGCTGATTGTTGGAAATTCAACTTCTCTATTCTATGCCGATTAGACAAGGAGAGCGACAATCCTAAGTGGAAGGTGGCAATGCTTAATTCGGAGGTGGTTAACTTTTGAGGGGGAAAACACAATGAGATGTGTTGGGTTAGTTGGTTGTCATAGAGGGACAGGGACTTTGCAGTTTGAAGATCAGGATGCGATGTCAGAAGATCAAGATTCAACAAGAAGACTCGATTTCATCAGTTAAGGGAGGGCCAATGGATTCAGGTTTTTCGGTAGCTATTATTTATCAGAGTTTATCTAGAATTGATTGCAACGGAAAAGGGGGAGTCTGTAGATGCACGTTTAGTGCATAGATTATTGTCTGTTGCATTGCAATTCAAAGGGCTGATTACTAAGAAGAGAAGATGTCTTCAAGGTCGTGATGACGTCAGCACGAAGCAGCAATTCGTGTGAAGAGATCCAAAGCCCACGAAAGTGCTTGAAATCCAGCCCATTCCACAGCCTATATATAGACGACTTAGGTTATTGTTTAGGGTTAATGGTTTTAGACTAGTCAGAAAGCTATTCATAGGATCGGTGTAGAGATCTATACACCGTGTCCGCCCATGTAATTCATTATTATTATTATCTCTTTGATCGTAATCCATAATCATTGAGATGTTTTCTATACGGATTTATCATTGTATTGTAATCGAGATGACTGAATAATAAAGGAATTCGTTTTATATCTCTTGTTCATTTGTCAATTCGTGTTTATGTGTTCATGTTCTTTCAGAAATCTCAAAGTCATTTACAATCGGATTCCGCACGTTTGTAGTCGAATTGGTCGCGATTTGAATGGTCCGACGTGTTTCAACACTTACATCACTCACCTCTGAATCAGTTTCAAGTTCAATTCTGCATTTCCTTGAACCTTTTGAAGACTTCTTCTCAGCAACAAGTGCCAATGGATCAGAATGAACACCTTCTTCTTTCATCTTTTGTGCCTTTAGAACTTGATCATTGTTCAATGTGAGTTTCTCAAACAAAGTATGAATTGTCAAGTTTCCAAAGTCTGCTTGTTGGTTCAGCTGAGTTCCATACACTTGCCACTCTTCTTCTAGATTCTTGATGAGCTTGATATTCAGCTCCATGTTTGTTCTTTTTACATCATTTTTCCTCAGTTCATTGATGATATTGCAAAACCTGATGTAGACATCATTAAGAGGTTCTCCTTTTTGTTGTTTGAAGGTTTCATACATGTTCAGAACAGTTGACAGCCTCATCAGAACCTTCCATTTGTTTCTCAACCTCATCCCTAATCTCCTTCCAAGTCTCATATGAGTCTACATTACAATATATATCATTAGGGAGTGCTTGATAGAGATAAGCATAGACATTTGATCAGCTTCAACATGATTTTTCTGCTCAGTATTCCAGCTCTCTTCTGGAAGTGGTTCATTGTTCATAGGGTTCTTTGGAATTTCAGGACCTTCTTTCAACGACTTTCTGATGTTCTTGGCATTCTTTTGGCGATCAATCCAATTCATAAATCTTTTCTTCCATAGAGGATAAGATCCTCTAAACAATACTGGAGGTCTTCCATCCGAACCAAGAGCCAAAGCTTCTCTTGCAGCCATACTTAAAGATTTGAGAACAATATAATAAGATTTGAGATTTTGAAGTTGAATTCCTTAAGAATGCCGAGCTTATACTTCGGCAATTAGAAGAAGTTGTTTTTGACAAAAATCAAGTTGTGAAGGATGCCGAGCAAATATTTCGGTATATAAGCAAAGTGTTTTGATCGAGATCAACTTTAACTGAGTACCGAGATTATACTTCGGAAACTAGTACAATTTCCAACAAATCACCAACACTTAACCAAGTTTCTCAACTTCACGTGTTTGCCGAGATAAGATCTCTGCAAACAGAACAAATGCTTCCAACACTTAACCATGAAATCCAAGAGGAATTATCTTAATTATTTGCCGAGTTAATAACTCTGCAAATTAAGCAAATTCTCTAACCTTTGTTTTATTCTTTAAATTTTACGAACAAGAAGCTCTGCAAAAAGAACAAATCAAAATCAACAACCTCTGCAAACACAAGATTTCACAAAACGACAAAATAGTCGAGTTTCAGTCATCTTCTTCGTCTAGCAACCCTACAAATGCCGAACTAACTGTAAATCTCCATTTTCTTCTTCAATACTGGGAATTAGAACTTCAAATTTGTACCAAAATGATCAGAATCTAATTGTGAACAAATCCTTAAACAAATTAAACTCTAAAATCTACCAGAATTCAAACCCACTGATCTATGCTTTTGCCGAGCTTAGATCAAATCTCACTTTCTGATTGAATTAAACTCTAATTTTGATACAGAAATGATGCTAATCAAAATCCTAGTTGATCGGTGAACAAACTTGGAAGAATAATACACTAATTTTGCTGAAATTGATCAAACAGTGATCTTGGCAAAACAGCAAGTTCTTGAACAGCTCAAAAACACTAGAATTAAGAACAAATTCAGCTTGAATTTTGATTCTGGATCGTTCAGATCAACTGATTTTGCTCTGATACCAAATGTAAAGTATGTAATTGAGCTTTTTTCTTATGTGTTTTAGTGTGTGTTAATGGAGGTTGTGTGTGTGTTAGTGTGTGTAAGTGCCGAGAGAGAAATGTGTGAGAGTGGAAAGATTGGATTTCTTGAAATGTGATTAAAGTTACAATAGAAAGCTATGGAGGGAGCTTTATATACTTATTATACAATTTACACTAGACCCCCTTCCATACTTAAGAGAAATACAAATGAATACAAAACATTATAAAAATACAAATCAACTACTACAAATTATATTTCTAACAAAAAGTTTGTTTTGGGCCAAGATTTAACTTGAGTCATTGTATCTTTTGGGCTATTAAATTTTTGTGGCGATTACAAGTTTTAATTGTTAGGCTAATTTTTTTTTGTTTACATACTTGTCTTAGGTTGTTCGTTTCGTTAGAGTGTTATCACCGTTTGATTCAAAATGTCAACAAAACGATCAAATTTGAACCAAGTTTTGGTTTATATACTGCTCATAATAGTCAAAAGTGTTCATGTTCTCAAACAAATGCTTGTGTTGTTCAAGTATATCAAGAGTATGAGGATGCTTACAAGAAATTCAAAGATCTTGGGGACGGGCGTGAGTGTTTTGTGTCTGAAAATAATGACTTGAAATCGATTATTTCTTCATATCAGACTTTGAAAAATTTTGAGTCAATAAAGTTCAATGTGCCAGATAAGTTGACGACTATGTTCATTCAAAAACCCACAGGGGATGAACTATATGATCATGACTATGGTCATTGTACATGTAATTTTACTCAGGTTTTTTGAAAAACATGTTCTATGTGCTGTCATTCGTTTTCAAGAAAAACGATTCATGTATGAGACGAGTCAAAAACTCATTGAACAACAAAAAAGTTTTCAACTTGAAATTGACCAACTCAAATTTGAAAACAAAGAGCTTAAATCTGCGAATGATCTCATTTTGTCAAACATGGAAAGTCTTCAAATAGAAAATGATCATTTACAGTAAAAGATTTTCAAATTAACAAATGAGTTGGACAATTCTTTCACAGAGCTCAATCAAAATACTTTGGACAGTCAAATCAAAGAACTTGTTTTGCAACAAACATTTTCTGAACAAACCCATCAGTTGCAAAACAAGTGCTTCATTTTTGAGAAGAAAGCTGAAGAAGAACGATCTAATTTTTGTGCTCAAATCAAGTGTCTTGAAGACAAGTGTTTGCAATTTCAGTCAAACCAAATATCTTTAACCAAGAAAATTTTTGACCTTGAGATTGAATTGCAAACACAAACCAAATCTTTTCAAAGTCCAAATCAATGTTCTGTGTCGAGAACTCATCTAAAGAAGTTGTTGAAGTTTGCAATCAACTTGATTGTCCTATATGTGAAGTTGTGAATTCCCCTGTGCAAACTAAAGTGATGTGGTTAAGACCATTGAGACCTCAATTCAGACTACTCTTGATTGTATTTGTGACAAGATTGAGCTGTCCAGAAGCTTTCCAAAACCTATTTCATCCAAACCAAAAGTTGATGTTCCAAAGAAGGTTTACACGGGTAAATCTTCTAAACCTTTTGAAAGAAAGTTTTCTCAGTTTACTAATTACTCCCTGCAAAAGGGTAAGAAGTACACTAAGAAACCAAATTTTAATGGAACAACTACTTTTGTTTCTTTTCTATCATTCGAGGATAATTCATCACACATTTCTCAAGCCAAATCTCAGTTGAATAAATCTAAATGGAAACAGATTTCTAAAGATAAGTTAGCTAAGTCAAAATCATTCAACTATTCTTTTCCAGAACTTTTTGAACTTGCACCAAAACCTATGAAAACAGTTGTGCAAAAAGTGAATGATTTTGGTTCGAAAAATCTTTTTTCAACTCCATCTCCCAAGATTGGATGTTCTTCGAAGAATTCAAATGATTTTTCACCGTCGCTTCCACGAAAACTCTTTTCAACTAAACCACCGGGTTTTAGTTCTCCGTGGAATGCAACGTCAATTCATCAAATCGATTAGACTTACATTTGGTCTTTTAACAAGTCAAAAACCATTGGACCCAATCTCAAATGGGTTCCAAAAGTGATTTCCAAGTGATTTGATGAAAAATGGCTTATGCACACATCAGTGTATAACCCGTGCTAAAACCAGTTTTGTAATTTCTTTATTTTTAGAAAAATACAAATATATTTTCATTTTCTTAACTTTTTGAAAAATCCAAAAAGATTTTATTTTTCTTATTTTTGTAAAATCCAAAAAGATTTTCTCTTTTCATCATTGTTATTTACGTTGTCTTTGAGTTTCTCACAAAATATTAGGATGAAATGCAAGGCATCGAACGTCTTTGTGTACTGTCTTTGTAGTCTCATTTTTAATGGTTGTGAGCAACTTTTAAACTTTTTACTCACCCTTTATATGCAAAAAAATTTGTTCAAATCATACATATATTTAAGGGGAGTTTGTTTATTAAACCAAAACTTCCAAGTGTTTAAACTCAATTTCCATTTTAAAACACTTTGGATGTTTTTCAAACCATTTTCTATCATCTTGATTGAAGTTCGGTGTTAGATTTGCACACGAGAGTTTAGGCCACTCATAAAAACTCCATGATCTTGTCATCGCCAATGAGATTTAACCCCGGAGTTAAAATCTCAATTCTAGATTGTGAGGGTATATGAGTGTGATTATAGTTGAGCAAATAGAACATGAGGGAGTAGTCGAAAAGTGAGAGGTTAAGGTGAATATGATGTGAGAAAGGGCTAAAAGACACAAAAGCCCTCCCCAAATTCTCAAAAAGCTAGGTCAACACGTTTTTATCGGATTTCATTTGTTGATTTCTCGATATTGAAGAAGACTTCATGGACCCAGTGAAGCAGTGCACATCTTTACCTAACAACTCAAGTGTTTCTTAACAAATACTTGTTTTATTCTCACGGAGATTTTCACATTTCTATCGACGCTTCACTTGGAAGACGTTGATATATCTTTTCAATTCAATAGGACACAATGAGTTTTTATATGTCTTTGTGACATTGCATATCTTTGTGATATTGCCGGAACATTCGTAGTGATATCATATTCTTGATATTCCACGATGATCGAATGGAAATCCTACCAATGCTAACATCTTTTCCAATGTTGAACGTAGGTCTCACATTTTCATTTTATGAATTTGTTGAGTTAACGAGAAGTCTATGTGACCTCAGATTTATTTACCCAAAAGTCTTTGAGGATAGTAAGACATGGTTATCGAACGCCTTTGTGACACTGACCATGAATTACATTCTTTAAAGCAATCTATCGGTTTAAAGCCATAGAACGAACCATTTAGAGATACGCTTTGTGCATTTCTCGATGATAATGGAAGTCCTAAAAATATTAATCGTATTTTTAGGCTACACCATTAATCCTTTTGATTTTTGGTTGTGTTAACGGGTCATGTTTATCCAGATTTTATTTCTCTTCACACAAACACAAAAACCACCAACACCATTATAAAATCTTTTACCAACAACGCAACCTCACATTCTAGTTCACCAATAGGTTCATTGGGAATTGAGTTGGGTTAATTGTTTGCTTGTTGTGTGTTGTGATCTACTGTTTATGCTATCAATCATTATTGTATGATGAAACCGTTTCACATTTTCATCATAAGGAGGAGAAATGATTATATGATTGATAGATAGAGTTCATGGACATAGGTAGAATTTGATTGGTAGAATTTGTTCGAGGATGATTGTTGTGTTTGGATGTTCAAAGGATCGTTAGTTTAGGTGAAGAGAGTAAATAATTATTGTGCTAAGTTGAGAGACTGTTTTGAGAAAGTTAAGGGATTGATTCAAGATCAAAAATATTCAAGATTTTAGTTATTGAAAGTTTATGGTCGATTATGGAAAGATTTGTTGGATAAATGACCATTGTTTAGTGATAAGAAGAGTTTGAGATTGAATGGTTGTTACTTAGATAGTTAAGTTCGTTCATGCTTTGAAGAGATCGTTCATTTCAGGGGGAGCAAGAGTAAACTCATGAATTGTTAAATATGCTCCGAAATGATTGCTTGTTAGGTGGGGAGCAAGAAATTGGAAGATAATTCGTTTATTTGATAGAAATGCTCCAAGAAAGTAATGTTTGTTTGAGGGGGAGTTAGAATAAGTTGATCAAAGGATCAAATGCTCCAAGATGATTGTTGATTCAGAGACAAGTTAGACCAGGAAATGAAGTTTCAAAGGCAAAACCAAGCTTCCCCGATGCCAAGAGAATTCAAGATAACTACCTTCCGAAATGCCAAGAGAATTCAAAATTATCAAGCTTCCACAATCCAAAAGAACTCAAAGAATTCAAAATCTAAACAAAGCTTCCGCATGCTACTCAAAGATTCAAGTTACTTCTCTAAGCAACATCAAGTTGAAATCAACATTAAAAAGTTTAAGTTGTGAATGCTCAAATGCTACAAAGATTTCAAAGATGCTTCCGAAGTATTCAAAGTTGCAAGAGAAGATCAAACTTTAGAAAGTCATCGTCAAGAATATATGTTTGTTGAGAAGATTCAAAGTCAAGGTTGATACAAGACGTTGAAGACAATGAGAAAGCTTCATAGTTCATTCAACATTGAAGATTTTCAATAAATGGGCTCATCATGTTTATTTAAAGACCGAAGATGATGCAACATTTACAATTCAACACCAAGGGTAAGATTGTTAGAAATATAAATGGTGTTAAATTGTAATATTTCTATCTATGGAAGGGGTATTAGTGTTAATTAGGAGATTTGTATAAATACCCCTCCATAACACAAATTGTAAGAAGCCTTTCATTAATTCCACACCAACTTCTCTCTAAAGTTATTTTCTCTCTTTAAACTTCATCTTCTACCTCTCATCACCCACACACAATCTAACACACATTCCACCATTGTTATCACTATTAAGCTCATTATCAATCATAACAGTATTGCTCTTGACATTCGTAGAAGCATTGTCATAAGCAACATAACCCTTAATTCCCTCTACATCAATTATTGGTATAGCCTTAGCACCACTTAAAAATGCATTGTTTCCTGAGCTAGTACTTGCCAAATGAACAGAATTGGCATGATATAAAGATGGATCTTGAGAAAAATCTGAGTGTGTATCCTTAATTCTTCTCTTCATATCTCTATTCTTAAGTTCGGATACTACCGTCTCAAAATCCCATGAACTATATTCCTTATCATCTTGTAGATGATGAACATACTCAGTCCAAGATTTAGGTAATGAATCCAAAAACTTATCAACTAACTCAGTTTGAGGATAGACAACCTCAAAATATGGCAACTCAGTGGTCAAATGACTGAATCGATTAATAATTTCTTCAAGAGATTCTCCTTTCAGTCCATTGAAGGCTTCATATTGGCATTTCAGAAGTTTAATACGATTCTTCTTCAAAGTTGTATCACCCTCACAGTATCTTTCGAGGCCATCCAATAAGTCCTTTGAAGTAGAGTATTTTTTAAACAGTTGTACACTATCCTGAGGTAAAGCCATAGTAAGAGTAGATAATGCCTTTCCCTCAACAGCGTACTTCTTTCTTTCTTCAATCGGCATATCGATATAAGTATATCTACCGATTACACCATTCTTCTCATAAGTAGGCCAATCAAAACCTTGAGTTATCACAATCCACATATCAATGTCAGTTAGACGAATGTAGTCCTCAAATTGTCTTTTCCACATCCAATAGTTTTCCATACGAAACAGCTTTGGAGGTGTGTTTCCACGACCAACTTCATGATCGTGCATGATCATCTGACTGATAAGTAGAACATTAGGAGAGTTTGCAGCAGCTGGTACGGTAGTCATTTCAAATCTTTTGAAATCAAATCAAACGAAATATCGATGTAGTTTGCGTGGCACGAAGTCACACGAGGAGCACGTGACACGAAGAGCACGAAGTCACGCGAGAGGCACGTGACACGAAGAGCACGAAGATCAATTTGTGCAAATGTAGCACGAAGATGACACAAAGTCAGGTTATTGCTACCGTAAGCAATAAGCAGGGATCACCTCGTGCTGACGTAAGCACGAGGTCGCGCGAGGTAAAACACGAATTTTAAGAAATTCACGAATTTCGAATTGATTTTGCAATCAATAGCGAATCAAACAGTCTTACACCTTCTGGTAATCAACCTTAGGGCTCTGATATCACTTGTAAGGTACCTTATTGTTGCGTAGATCGTACTAAGACGCGATTTGCTATGTCAAGAGTGTGGAATCCTTTTGAGATAACTAGATTGCTATTGCCTTTTGTTGATTAATGAGCAATTAAGCAACCTAAGGAGAAGCACGAAGTAGTGATTCGTGTAGAAGAGCACACGAACAACTAATTAACTTAATTCGTAAATTCTTCAAAAGTTCATTAACCATTGATTACTAATTTTCGTAAATTAGTCTTGTATTTATACTAGTAGGGTTTAGGTTTGTGTGTTATAGGGCTTCACATGAAGTGAATCGAGCCCGATCCATCAAAACGCTCCTGCCCTCGTGCTGACGTCAGCACGAAGACGTTTCAACGTGCTGATGACGTTAGTATGAGGTGCGTCCTCTTGGATTATTTATTTCACTTGTACATAGCATTCAACCATCGTTTAAGTATTCTACGACACTTATAAACCTTGGTTCTATGTTCTTGTACCTGCAAAAAAATATATAACACACAAACACAACAAAACATAAACAGATATAATATTGAAGTTCAAACGTAATCATTAAATATCAACACAAGTTCTTATTTAAATGATTACAATCATAGTTCCTAAAACATAAACAATAATCAAATATATGTTGCGATTGTCACAACGAATCTGCATCTACAACTCCCTTCTTTAATGCATCTGCCATCCTAAC
Organism: Erigeron canadensis; assembly: GCF_010389155.1. Taxonomy (NCBI): domain Eukaryota; kingdom Viridiplantae; phylum Streptophyta; class Magnoliopsida; order Asterales; family Asteraceae; genus Erigeron; species Erigeron canadensis. The sequence goes on from NC_057769.1 coordinate 20,592,560, forward strand.
AACCTTTGCCTTGTTCAGTAAGCTCTACAGTTTTGGCAGCTTCATTCTTGAAGTTCTCAGATAAACTACGGATCAAGCTCCTCATCTCAGACAAGTCTCTGTCATGTTGCTCCTTTTGATCAGACAGTAGTCTATGCAGACTAGCAACATCTTCAGTAGCTTCTTCCGATGTCTGTAGTTGTCTTGTCTCTTGTACAACAACCCTTGGAACACTTTGAGAGACACCAGCAGCAGAAGTTTCTTGTTCCCTGACAAGTCTTGTTCCTTTTGGTAAAGGCTGCCCTGGCTCCCAATCTTCATCATCAGTCTCTCTTCTTCTTCTTCTTCCTTGAGTTGCCTCGGTAAGTATAGGAACCATTCGAGATCCAACTCTGATGAATGCATGAGATCTATAACGATCCTCATCACCATCACTGCTGGAATCATCATCTGAATGTACAGAAGGCTCTTTGTCTGCTTCAACATCAACAACAACCTTTCCTCTACCTACAACATCAACTTCTGATCCAGCTTGAAGAATACCTGGCCCACTAGCTTCAGCAGCACTTGAACCACTTGCTCTATCTGCTTCAGAACCAACAGCAGCGCCAGCAACATAATCATTTATGGCTTGGTCCAGGTTTACATTCACTAGATCATCATCATTGGCATTGTACCTCTGTACTTGAGCGATATCACCCTCTAGATCAGCCATTTGCTCCAAAATATCATCTACTATCTCAGGATTGGCTCCAGGTTGGTTAATCACATCATCTGCAACCTGTACAACAACATCAGGCTCATTCGGCACATCACCTTCAACTACAACATCATGCAACTGCTCTGGAAGCTCAACATTCCTAGCAGCTTCACCATCTTCTGGCTGAGGCCCTCCATACGCTGATATGACCTCATCAGCTGGTGCTACATAGTTGGCGTTGATAACTGCACCGAATAATGCAACATCGTGTGCATTTGGATCATTCGGATAGCGAGACAAAAACTCATCATAACCACGACGAATTATCGAACTCACTTGCTTCACTTCCCTTCAAGGAGATAGATTCGAAAGTTGAGCATTTATAATCATCATCACAAGTCGAGGAAACAACAAAAACCTCCTCTTGCCCGCAATTGTGATCTGTTTTCTCATCTCGTTGAAAAAGAACTTCGAGAAGCTATATGGCTTGTTAAAAACCAAGCCAACCATTTGTGCCTGGGCTTCCTGGTTCAAAGTATCGAAACCAGACTTCTTATTGCTCAGCCCAACATTAAACACATGAGTGAGATACCTCCACCTACCATAGAAACCTTTCTTGAACAACGTTCTACTGGTCAGGTCACCTGCAAACCCCATCCTCCGGAAAGCACCTTGAATTAACTCATGACGGAATCTGGTGAGACCAGTAGCACCACCTTCCTGCTCAATTGTGCCTAATCGAAGTATCTCAATGAGATTAGCATCGGTGAACTGTATCTGCTGCCCATCAATAATAGTATGAAATATATGTTCGTCTTCAGCACGAACAACATTAGCATTAGCCCAAAAATCTCTCAAATAATCGAGATTATAACGGGCGAATGAGTAAGCGCATGGTGAACTTGAGATCTTCTGAAGAAGGCGAATATCTCGTGATAATATTCAGTCCTTTCCTGACCATCATCGAATTTCATTACGTAGTTATGCCCACCGATGAAGTTTCTTGCCATTTCTGTAATCAATAACACATGATTAATTACCTAAATTGATATAAAAATTCACACGCATAATCTACACAACTAGAATTATTTCTGTAATCTAGTCAAGCATATAAATTATCCCTGTAATTTATATCAATAAACAATTAACATAAATTATCTGTGTAATTTAGTTAATATCATTAACTATAATTATCTCTATAATTAAGTTAACTAATCATAAATTATCTCTGTAATTTACGATCAAAACATATAAATAAATTATCCCGGTAATTTAGTTATACAGAATTAACTCATTTTCAAATTTTTTATAAAAAATAAAACTTTTGAAAATCTGTTAAGTCAAATACGAAGTCGTATCTCTGTATGAGTTCGTATTTCATGGTCAAAATACGGTCAACCAAAATCTAAAATACTAGGTCGTATTTTCCAATTTGGCCACGTATTTGTCCAGGTCATAAATTGGCATCGTATTCTTGAAGTCAACATAAGTCAAAATTAATTGACAAATGCGAGGTCGTATTTCCGGGCTAGCAAACCCCTAAATACGAGGTCGTCGCACTGTTCATCTTCCCCAACTCAAAAACACGATTTACCCAACCAAAACTTGTAAAAATTGTATCTCTACGTTCATATTCAATTGATAAATATACCCCAACCCTTAGTTTTACCTATAAAACATCAAAATCGAAGAACTTAGGAAAAACTTGTTCGAAAATTTCGAACCCTATTTTCATGATTTTCTTGTTGCATGGTTAACTATTAGACGATTAGATTATATACCTAGATTCAGTATTTCATAAGGATGACGAATATATCAACGAAAAACACTCGATCTAATTGGGTATATCAAATCTTAAACGGGGTAGTAAAGTAGATATTCGGGGTCGTAAAGCTCTAATTTTGATTTTTAATATGTGAGGTCGTGTTTTGGTAAAATTGGTTTATATACCCATTTGACCCGATTGGGTCTGGGTCAACCCAGCCCATCAATTACGAGGTCGTAATCTCACCTCCTGCACACTTTAAACTTCAATTTTCGTCAAAATTTCTGAATAATTGAACAACGTTTATTACGAACTTCCTGGAAACATGAAAATTTAAAATGACCAAACCTGTAGCCATCGAATATTCATCTTTTCTCTGATCTTCGTCTTAAACCTGAAAAGTTAATAAACTTACACAAAATTCTTAAACTTTTCCACGATCAATCTTTCTTAAACAATCTCGAAACGAGCTTTCCCTTACTGTACCACTTGCAATTAATCCATTTACCGATGAATCTGTACTACTTGTGACATAACAAATGTATTCATACAATTTCATAAAATATTCATAGTTATAAAATTGATTCTTCATTCTTACACTCCCCCTCAATTTTAGGACTAGGAGTATAACTATGATCAATCAATATAATTACCATCATTCTTATGTACTCCCCCTCAATTTATGACTGTGATACATAACTATGATGTTGTATTGAACAATTAATCATTCTTATGTACTCCCCCTCAGTTAATGACTGGGATACATAACTATGATTAATTATCAGAGCACACGTATACATTATGAAACGAGGCAGTAAGATACCCATTTCATAATTATTTAGAAATTCTTATAATATAAAATCTGTTTATATTATATAAATTTCGAACAATTGAACATATTGATTATAACTTAATATTCTTATCAAAAACAAAATTGACTCGGTTTCCCCTTCAATTTATGGACGATTTTCATAACTATATGATCTAAATAATCAATATTTTACACTTTTCACATATACAATTATATTTCGATATCTAAAGTTTTAAAGACACATAAAAACTTTTCATATTTAAATATCATGTATATATCGAAAGCAACATTTACCTTTCACATTCATATATCCGTTTCTATTTCTAAGGTTTGTATGCTTAAAAACCTTTCAAATTTAAACGATATATCTATGTCTAAGATATATACAATATTCAGCCTTTCACATTTAAACAATATGTTTCTATGTCAAAGGCAGTTAATAACCATGTAATTCCTTTCATATTTACTTAATGTCACTGTCAAAAGTTTCCCTAAATTTTTTACATTCTCATTAAGTCTATATCTAAGGTTTTACATAACCTCTACATTCACATTATGTATATGTCAAGGGTTTTACCTAACCCTTTACACTTACATTATGTCTATGTCTAAGGATTTTAATATAACATTTTATATTCATAGTAAGTCTATGTCTAAGATTTTAACTAATCTTCTACATTCACAAACTATCTATATCTAAGGATACTACATAACCACTTGTGAAATTTCATTATGTCTATGTCTATGATTTCAAATAATCTTCTACATTCACAAAATGTCAATGTTTACAAAGTAATCTAACATAGTTGATAATCTTTCATGTTTAAATCTTGGATTTCCATATCTAAGATCTTCAACTTATGTATATATATATATTAAACATTGCTATAATCATCTTCTAAATCCGTATCAGACTAAGTTCAATATTAACCATGTCAAAGCAAATGATACTAACCAGATGATCTTAGCCTTGTTTTGAATATTTCAGTGTTTTGCTCAAAATTCCTTCCTTTAGATTGAATTTTCTACAAATACACTGAGAAACATAATTTCGAGACAAAAAAATTAATTGCTATACCCGAAACTTGATATCCTGAAACTTCAAATTTAAACAGCAAACTTCAAACTCTCTGTATCGTAATAAAAATCAACTAATCCAACAAGGCTTGTTGTAGTCCTCCCCCTCAATGATAAATCTCTCCGAATTAAGGATATCTCGAGTCCCTGCTCGCCTTGCATAACCGGCATGTGATAGAGGAGCTGTCCAACAATCAATCCTGTACTAGTTGACTATCATGAAAACTAGAAACTTTGAGATTTGAAGCTCAAACTTCAGGAACATGGAACATCCTGTTTCAAAGCAATTCTTTGTCTCTTTATTTTCAAAATATTAAGCTTCTTTGCACTAAAACCTGCACAATCAAGCTTAAAAATACAAACAAAGAGATAAAAATGATAATGTTTATTCTTCATTATTTCATTACTATGATAGTAACAACTTAATCTAGAACTACATTTTTCATTTTCTTCTCCAGATTTTGTTCTTCTTTTACTATTATAAGTCATAAAGTCTTATGAACTTATCTTAGTCTAAGAACTACAAAATATTCTAAGTTCAAACCTTAAGAACCCTGTTTTATTGTTCAAAATCTAAACCCTATAATTGAAATCTTAAGGTTTTAAAATCATTGACCTATAGTTTGCTAAACTATTCGTCAAACCATCGAGAAAATAATCTTAAGATCTCGGTCTCATTATTCTAAGATATTTATCAATCATCTTGAATCGTAAGAACTTTGTCTTACAATTCTATTGATACTTATCACAAATTTTTAGAATCTTAAGAACTCTGTCTTATTATTCTATGTTAACAATGAATAACCTACCCTGAGGTCTTTCACTTATATCTATGGATAAACTACCCTGAGGTCTTCCAATTATAACTATGGATAACCTACCCTGAGGTCTTCCATTTATATCTATGGATAACCTACCCTGAGGTCTTCCATTTATATCATGCAAATCTATATTGATTATTCTTTAAAAAACATAAGACTTTAACTCTGTAAAGCACATGAACTGAAACTTAATCACTTATACTTTTTCATAGAAAAATAGTTTTTGCCATTAAGACATGTTCTCATGAAACTTTGAATTCCATGTAAACTATGGATATCATGATCATAAGAAAATTTTGATGATTCCTAAAATTTTTCAACACATATTTGGTGAAAAATATTCCGAATGCTATCAAATTTCAAATCTTCATGATGTATCCTATTTATCTCATATTTTGGTGGCAAAAAGCATACGCCATATGTAATACATGATTACCTTATCATAAGAGTATTACATCTTGGCTAAATTGAATAACAATAATAAATACCTCTATGATTGCCTCATCATACTAGTATTTATCTTTGTTAAAGATAAAATGACTTATACATCCCTGTGTATTCGTCTTTCTTGCTTCTAAGCTAAGAACTTGCTTGACAACCTACAAAATTAAACATCTGTTTGTTGTCCTGCACATCTCCACAAACAATCATCATATCTTCTCGAAGTAATAACATACAATCTGAAGAAATGAATAATTCAGCAAGATAAAGTGAATTTGCTTAATAGTCTACTATTAACCTAAGTCACATTAAGGTCTATAATTCACCGTCAAGCACTTTCACACTAAGTCAAAATCAGTTGATATCTCAGTATCAAATCTTTTTGATTCAACACCAATCTTTTAAAGGAAAAATTCTCAAACTATTAATCATTTTCTCTTTAATTCTTTGAGAATCTTCCATCTAAAGATTAAATCAATTCTTTTAAAGATCAAATTCAAAACTATGAACAACTCAGTGTTCATTCTTAAGAAAATCTTCTTTCTAAGAATAAAAACATTTCTTTCAAAGATAAAATTCAAAACTATGAACATCTCAATGTTCATTCTTAAGAAAATCTTCTTTCTAAAAAATATACATTAACCTAATATTTGTTTATTGAAATCAACAACTCTGTGTTCTTTTCCTTAAACCTATATTAACATATTAGTATATTTAACATTGAAATCAACAACTCTGTGTTCTTTTCCTTAAACCTATATTAACATATTAGTATATTTAACAGATTAACAGAATATCGGTTTAAAATTAACAAACTTTCTTATAGCCTTTTGATCCTTTCTGTATCGCTTAACTACCTTACACATTTATTCGTTGTTCCATATAGAACGTAGTTGAGTCCTCTTGGAAACTAGATTCTATTCTGACTTTGTCGCTCGTGCAATAGGAACTCTTTATTTAAACAATAAAAACATAAATAAAATACACACATTTTACGAGACACATAACATAAACACACACAAAAACATAAACGAATCCAGAGTTACAAGAGCTAAAGTACTGTATTGATTAGATCAGCTTGGCATGTTACATAAGCCCACATGAGAAATAATTCTCTTATTATTAGTTATGACCAGTGATCCAAGACGATTACCAATGTATTTGTCCTCTTAAACACTCGGTACTTCCGGTTTCCTTTTAGTTTGTAACACTTTTCACATACCCTGGTCAAGGACAGTCACCATGTAACCCGAGTAGCCTAATATGCCACTTAATCAAGTTTGAGAACTTAAGTGACTCACATTCAGATATACTCTCACAATCGACACAAGCACTAAGATTAACTAAAGGGAGACTGTCTTTAAGAATCAAGTCAGCGGTGACAGGTCGGTGATTCCTCACACGCAAAGCGACATAAACTGACTCACGTACGGAAATATACCCAACATTACATAATGCTAAGTACTTGCATATTTCTGACATAACTTTAAAGCACTTATGAAAACCCGTGACTTTCTATGAGACCCGTGTAGCGAACTTTCTGACAACCTATCCCAAGTTGGAAGCTTTAGGTAGGCTAGGTATACAAAGACACCCCTAGGACTTACTTGTCCGAATCTCAAATGCCACATTAGCTCCATAATTTTCAAAAGATTAATTAGATATTTGCATATCTTGTCACAAGTATACATCCAAAAATGTAATACACACTTATGTATGTACCCGAGACGTTCTACATAAATACCAAATATACAAAATTACAATGCTAGATCTTTCGTAAGATTTAAGGACCATACTCTAAAAACGGAGTAGGCATTCTCAGCCATAAATCTGAATATGTTTCCCATAAGAACATTGTATACATTTAAGTTCAGATTATTAGGAAATATTGGTACTTTGTGTCTATCAATACATCATATAATGGAGTCACTAACCAAAGCAATTTTACAGTACAGTTAAGTAGGCTTAAAAGCTAAAGTATCGTCACGTCTAATCGTCTTCACACAGTGACCTTACTCTTTTTTATTATTTTCTTTTTCTTTTCTGATTTTCTGATTTTATTTTGTTTTTATGACTCTATATGACACACAATACAACATGACACATTTTACAAAGTTCATGTTGAGAGACACTGTCACTATAGATTTCTCATTCTAACCAATTGGACTAGCAACTCGAAACGAGTTCGGTCAAAAGCCTTAGTGAACAGATCAGCTAAATTAAAGTCACTCGGCATCTTTTAGGACTATTAATTTCTTTTCAGCACAATCACGAATAAAATGAAACCTTATGTCTATGTGCTTAGTCCTACTATGCTTAACAGGATTATTGGTAATGGATATGGTGGATTCATTATCAATTTTAATAGGAGTACAAAGAAAATTCTGACCGTAATCACGCAGTTGGTGCTGAATCCATAGAACCTGTGAACAACATCCACCAGCTGCCATGTATTCTGCCTCGCAAGATGAAATAGCAACAGAAGTCTGCTTCTTACACTGCCATGAAACCAGTCTTCCTCCTAAAAACTGACATCCACCTTAAGTCGATTTCCTATCGAAGTTGCAGCCACCATAATTTGCATCTGTATAACTCACGAACTCAAAATCTCCCCCAATCAAATACCAGAGTCCCAGCACTGGTTGACCCTTGTGGTATCAAAGAATTCGTTTAACAGCTTTCATATGGCTTTTCCTGGGACACGATTGATAACGTGCACACAAACAAACCACAAACATGATATCTGGTCTTGATGCTGTAAGATACATCAATGAACCTATCATGGCCCTGTAGCGAGTAGGATCAACTTCTAGATCATTAAACGTGAACATTCCAAGTTGATGGTTCTTTTGTATAGGAGTATCCATCAGTGAAGTATCTTCCATTCCAAATCGTTTCAAAATATCTTAAACATACTTCGTTTGATGAATAAAGAATCCGTCCTTCTTCTGCTCAACTTGTAAACCCAAAAAGAAATTCATCTCTCCCATAACACTCATCTCAAATTGTCCCTTTTATAATCTGCTCAAATTCCTTGCACATCTTTTCGTCTGATGACCCAAAATTAATGTCATCTACGTAAACTTGTACAATTAGGAAATCCTCTCCCTTCCATTTTGTGAACAAGGTACTATCGATCAATCCTCTTTCAAATCCATTTTCAAGAAGATGCTTCGACAGCTTGTCATACCATGCCCTGGGTGCTTGATGTAATCCATACAGGGCCTTATTCAGTCGAAAGACTCTATCAGGATCATCTGGATCTTTAAACCCTGGCGGTTGGGTAACATACACTAACTCCTGGACAGTACCGTATAAGAATGCACTCTTGACATCCAATTGATATACCTTAATGTCCTTGAAGGTAGCAAAAGCTAGAAATAGACGAATAGCGTCTAGCCGAGCAACCGGTGCAAACACCTCAGTGTAGTCCAACCCTTCCTGTTGTGCAAAACCTTGAACGACTAACCAAGCTTTGTTTCGTGTAACAACACCTTTTTCATCCTTTTGGCACCTAAAAACCCATCTGGTGCCGAAAGGATACTCTCCTACAGGTAAATCAACTAGCTCCCGAACTTGTAACTTGTCAAGCTGAAGGAGTTCCTGCTGCATAGCTTCTACCCACGATGGATCTTTTAATGCCATTTTGATATTACTAGGTTCTTCTTGAGATACAAAGCAGTTGAACTTGCATTCATCAACTATGCCGGTTTCTTTTAACTCTGTAAATAAACCAGATAGCTTATTGAGTTGAGCTCTTGTCTTTACTCTTGCACTTGGTTCACCAATAATGTCTTCAACTGGATGATACTTGTTGATTCTATGATGTGCAGCCCTATCAACTTGAAGATCAACACCCAGGTTTGAACCTATCTCTCCCTCGATGGGTAATCCTTGTGGTAAAGGAGTAACAGGTTCAACCTCTAGTGTACTTAGAACTTCAGTATTCTTTGATGAACCATCTGCTGAAGAATCTGACATAAGGTCTTTAGGCCTGTTTACTTCCTGTCCCTCTCTTGGCTCCGTATCATTTTTTTTTTGGCTGTGTCAGTTGAAGTTTTCGATGCAACTGAACTGCTATTCTTGCTTTGATTTGGTAGCAATACCCTATCTTCTTCCTCTGAGCTACCTGTACCAAAAGAAATAGGGCCATTAAAGGAAGTAAACACATCATCATAATTAAACAAGATAGTAGACCCTTGATGTACAGAAGAATTATAGCTAGAAATCATGACATTATAACCAACGTCAACTATTTCAGCCTTAATATTGTACACCCTTTTATTTGGAGATCCTGAAATGTAACCAAGAAAAATTCCCTCCTCTGCTTTCTCAGCAAATTTAGGTTGGTCACGAACTTTTAAAAACGTGCATGGGACTCCAATAGGTTCCAACCTGGCTAAATTTGGTTTATGATTGTTTAAAAGTTCATAAGGTGTCTGATTAAATCATTTAACAACTAAAACCCTATTTAGGACATGACATGCAGTATTCACTGCTTCCCCCAGAACATAGTGGGAAGCCTTGAATCTGCCAACATGGTTCAGGCAGTCTCTATCAAGTTTCTATTCTTTCTCTCTGCAACTCCATTCTGCTAGGCTCATAGGGTGCACTGAACTGATGCTCAATTCCTTTGCTCAGACAGTAAACTTCCATAATTTGATTCTTGAACTCTGTCCTGTTATCACTTCTTATTCTCTTTACTCTTGTGCTGTATTGATTTTTGACCCTTTCAAAAAACTCCATGAGGATTTGTGCAGTTTCATCCTTGGTTTTCAAGAAGAACACCCACGGGAATCTAGAGTATCATCGGTAACTACCAGGCGGTTGTACATATACCCTATGCTATGAACGCTTACTGGCCCAAATAGATCCATATGTAGTAGCTGAAATGGAGCGACAATAGAATTCAGGGTCTTTGGTTTGCGTGGCTTCTTAGTTTGTTTGCCTTTTAAACATGGCACACACTTGTCCTCACCATAAATTTTTTGCTAGGAACACCGAGGAGTAATCCATTGCTGGTAATATGATTCATTTTTCTAAAATGAATATGACCCATCTTTCTATGCCATAGCAGAGATTCATCTTTTGAAGCTTTTGTCAACAAACATACTGGCTCCACCAAATCAACCATACCTAATTGTAATCCATAGATGTCTTTCTTCCTTGGAGCCTTCAGTAGAATCCATTCCTCGGGAATGACATAACCTGGTTTCAAAATTAGAGCCTCCCTTTCAGTAAAAAGAACTGGATTCCCTTTGTCACATATCTAAGATACACTCAGCAAGTTATGCTCCAACTGCTCAACAAAATTCACGTTGTCCATTTTGATCTTCCCATTGATGACTTTCCCAATACCAGAGATATTACCACCCTTGAGACCAGCAAAACTGACATACGAACCTCTAACAGGAGTGAATTCAGTTAACAATCTCTTGTCTCCTGTCATATGTCGTCAACATCCACTAACGACAAACCACATCCCTGTAGTTTTCCTTAGTGATTCCGGTTGTTCAATGACTTCCAAGTGTGCCATGAACCCTGTCTCAGCAGCACTGTTATTTGCTCTTACTGGTTCTGATGTTTCCGGTTCCTCTTCTACCTTCTGATGAAAACTATCATGATCATCCGAACTGGCATACAATGTATAGTCGAATTAAATAACAACAAGATCGTTCATCCCTCCATCAAAGTCTTGAACTTCTGCCATGAATGCATGATTCTGATCATCGACACTAGTCGAACCCCAATTATATGTACAATTAGACTGAATCACCAATGCTCTTGAGTTGTCAACTTCTCCTGAGCTGCAGTTCTGATGACATGTTGCTGAATTGTTGTCACGTCTTGGCCTCTGACACTCAAGTGCAAAATGTCCTAAGCCATCACAATTGAAACACTTCACCTTGGTTTTGTCAAACCCTACCTTGCCGTCAATAACCTTCCTTTCAGTTCTATCAGTGAAACGCTGAACTCTCAAAGTTAGCATAGCCAATTGCTAGTTCAGGTCCGTTTCTTCCAGATCATCTGGATCAACTTGCTTGTAATTCCGCCTAACAAGTTCAGGATCAGTTAGTTTTCCCCCAATTAGCTTTTCATGAGCCGACACAAAAGAAACGAGCATGCCCAGATGTCCCTCTGCGGATCTTATGCTCATCGGTATACCTATTAAACCTGAGCTTCGAGAACTACTATTCTGATTACCATTATGCACAACAATGGTTGATTCCGGAGAACTTACATACAACAAGTTGTTGTAAGAATCCATCATCCTCTTCAATTTCTCATCATCTCCACTGTAGAAGGCTGTAATCCCTCCACTTGAAGATCTTGAGGAAGGAATGCTTGTCTTGCTATGATAGAGTTCAGGATGCTGAACAAAATCACTACTGCCTGCTTCCTTCGACTTTCTTTTCATATCTTGGCTTCTCAGCTTTCGAATAATCTGTTCTAGAGTCCACTTACTGAAGTCGGGATTTTGTTGGATAGAAGTGATAAATCCTTCCCATTTGATAGGAAGTGCCTCCAACAACTTCTCGATCACGTCTTCTGAATCCGGATGGTACCCAAAGTAGGCAAGCTCAACCAGCAGATGACTGTAACGAACCAGTGTCTCATCAAGAGTTTCATCTTTGAAGCTAGTGAACACATAATACTGCTTCTTCAACAAGTCTTTCCTACTCTTATTGAGATCGTCGTCGCCTTCACAATGCTTTTTGAGTGCGTCCTATAAGCCTTTTGTTGTATCTTACTTTTAAAACTTTTAAAACAGATGCAGAACTTCCCCTTGGAGAGCCATTCGAAGCGAGCCTAATGCCTCGCTTTCAACTTCATAATCTTTCTTCTTATCGACATCCATTTGCTCATATGAAGCAAGCCTAGCGCCGCTCGAACTTGAAGTTTGACCTGGTACTGTTGGAGGAGTATAACCCTTAGTAATACACATCCACATCCTCACATCCATCAGCCTATAGTATGACTCGAATCTGCCCTTCCAATTGAAGTATCTGTCAAGGCTTATCAACTTTGGTGGTGAGTTGGCCTTTCCGGTTCTATGATCCATTAGAATCATTTGTGTTAGCAACGCCTGGTAATTTGCGGGTGACTGTGACGTCATTTTCTTAAGGCTAGTAAAGTTCATGAACTGCTTAAAAAGAAACGAGGTCGTAAAGTTCACGAGGTCCAAGAATACGAGGTTGCAATTAGAACTCAGGGTCGTAATTGAACTGTGATGTTAGAAATCCAAAAATAGTAATAAATTGTAATTTAGAATAGTGGACTTACTTGTAGTTAAGTCATAGATAAATGATCACTAAGGTTGAGGGGCTAAATGTGATATTTAGCATATGTGAGTATTTAGACTATAAATACCCCCTCACACCTTAGAGATCATAACCTTGGAAAACTTTTAACACACATTAATTCCAATCAACCAATTTCCATTCACACACACTTTCTCTCTCAAAACACACACTCACACCAATAACACACACACCTCAAATCCGCCATTGATGACGTGAATTCGGTGCAGAAACCATTGTAATGACATGTGGTAACAGAGAATAATATCATTCTGATATCGATCCATTACTGAATTCAATAACAGATTCATCAAAATTATAAAAAAAAAATTTCCTGTTCGTAAAACGATCTTCATCTTTCTTCAATTTTCACCTTTCAAATCACATAAAATCACAGTTATTTGTTCACCAATAGATTCGTAGTAGTTAATAACATAATCCTGTCAAGTCTCAAGTTCTAATTCGATATAAATCTCGAGTTTGAATTTTAGCTTTTTAGCGCGAAATTTGGGATTCGAATCTGTTGTGTTTTGTGTTGAATTTTGTTCGTAGATGTGTAGCTGAAGTGAAAACGAGCAGTTTGCAATTAATTTCAAGTTCTAACTCCTAGTAATTCTAAAGTTATTGAAGCTTTTTGAAGTCATTAATGGAGTTTTTGTATAAATCTGCTTTGCTGATGAAGAAGATGATCCCAGGACGATTTGGACTAGGACGATCTCTTTAGATCGTCTCAGTCTTTGAAAGCTTAATTTTCATACTTGTGCTTTGTAGCTTGTAGGACGATCTTCTCAAGATCGCTCTAACAAGTGAGATTGTGTGTGGTGAAGTGTTTGTTTGTGAATTTTGGTTGGGAACCAAATTCACTATGGCTAACTAATCCGTAAGGATTGGTTTGGTCAATTCAAATACTTGGAAAGTAGTTTACACTTGAAAGTTTTATGACAGAAAGCTAGGACTATCTCTTTAAGATCGTCTCAGATCATTGAACTTAGGACGATCCTCTCAAGATCGTCTCAATTTTTTTGATAGTTGGTGTGTTTGGTTGTTCATTTGAAGTTGTTGTGATTGGGAATCACACACTTCTTGGGTAACTGATCTTATAGATTGGTTTTGCTCAAATTTCATTCCTTCCATTACATATTGTTACTCTGTCCGATTCTTTCCAAAATACTTAGAAAATTCTTCAAATCAACAATCCCGGAGACGATCTCAAGATCGTCTCATTTCTCAAAATCCAAAAACAATCTTCAATTTCAGTTTCATTTCTTACTTAGCCAAATTCCCCTAAATTCTCTAAGACGATCACTTTCAAATCGTCTCACCTTTCCTTCATTTTAAGACGATTTCCTTCAGAACGATCTCTTCTAAGACGATCTTCTTTAGATCATTTCAATTCCTGTTTTTCTTCAACTCTTAATTCAATTCAATTATCAAATCAAATAAATTTCAGATGGCTTCTCGTGAAGCATTGGCATTGGGTTCAGATACAAGACCTCCAGTTCTCTACCGTGGTTCCTATGGACTGTGGAAAAAAAGATTTATGGACTATGTGGAACGTCAAACAAATGGTCACATGCTTAAAGATTCCATCCTTAATGGACTTGCAGTTCATCGCCATCCAACTACTAGTGCAATACTCACTCTTGATCTTTTGAATGCTGAACAAAAAGATCGAACAACTGCAGATAACAGAGCTAGATCATGCTTATACCAAGCACTACCAGATGAAATCTATGGCTCAGTTGATTCTTATAATACAGCCAAAGAGATATGGGATGAGGTGGCCAGACAGATGGAAGGAGCTGACATGACTTCGACAAAAAGATTGACCAATGTTTTGATTGAGTTTGACAACTTCAACAAATTGCCAAATGAATCTCTTGAGGCTGTTTACTATATGTTCTGCAATGTCATAAATGAACCGAGGAAGAACAATGTTAAGAAAACAGAGATTGAGTTAAGCATCAAATTCATCAAAGCTCTTGGTCAAGAATGGGATGATTTTGGAACACATATTAATCAACACCAAAATCTGACCAAGTTCACCATTCATACTCTTTATGAATCCTTCCAACTCAATGAAAACCAAGTTCTAAACAAAGCTTCATCAAGCAAAATACCAGAAGTTGTATCTCCTGATCCTTTGGCATTGATTGTTGAGAGGAAGGTTTCTGAAGCTCTTAAGAAGCAAATGGTAGTTGTTTCTTCATCAGATGAGGAGGGAGACAATATGCTGGCTACAAGAGATGGTGTCTCAGATGTTCTATATCAAGCTCTTGCCGCGGTAACAAAGCATTTCAAGAGAAAATTTTACAAAGCGAGGCCAACAAACAAAAATCTCCGCACTTCTTCTACAAGTGCATTTCCCAAGAAGGAACACTATCATCCGAAGAGTTATGAGCAAAGTGAAGCAAGTGGATCAAAGCACGGTGAAAAGAAGGAAGGTAATGACAAACAAGTTGTTGAGAAAGGTAAGGCATCAGACAAAAAGTGCTACAATTGTGGTATTATTGGTCATTTTGCTATTGATTGCAAGCAACCTCGAAAGCGAAACTACGAGTATTACAAGCAAAAGATGCTACTAGCCAACCAAGTTGAAGAAGGACATGCATTGCTCGCTGAAGATGACAAATGGCTATTACTCTCAGATGACGAGGATGAAGATCTCTCTGCTAATGTTTGCTTTATGGCGAGGTTGGCCAAGGACAAAGTCTTTGAAGCAGAAAGCACTGATGATGAATACAAAGATGATGAGGTAAATCTTAACTCTATTTTTTCATTGATTAAAGATAAAGAGTCATGTAGATTAGCTTTGTCAAACTTGACAACTCATATCAAATCTTTAGCCAAAACAAACAAAAAATTAAAAAGTAGCATTTCATTTCTAAAAGTGAATTTTCAAAACTTCTTGAAGAACATTCAAAATTACTTTTTGCACATAATGCTATTAAAGATAAAATTTTGGTTAAAGAATGCGAGTTGAATGCCTCTCCTGATTCTAAATTATTACAAAAATGTCACAATCTTGAAAAGACCATTCATGATCTTGAAAAATCCAATCAAGATCTTGAAACTCAAATGACCAATGAATGGCTTCGGGCAAATGCTAGACAAATGGATGTTGATATTCTTAATAAAAAGCTCCAAGAAGCTAAACCAAACAATGTTGAACTCGAAAGAAAGATTTCCGACTTAAATCATAATTGATTTCTAAAAGGCATTGAGATTGAGAATCTTGAAGAAGAAGTTGAGGAATTTAAAAAGAATATACTTTTCTATCAAGAAAAGTTATATAAAGTTGAACAAAATCCTCTCCTGGATTTCACTGCCTATTTCACAAGTCAAAAATTGACAAAAAGGATCTTCTTCTCGGGTTGGGATTTGAGAATATCACACCATTACAAAAAAGCCAAAGAAGAAATTGAACCTTTGTATGATGAAAAATTCCTTCGAGGTGATACAACAATTTACTTGTCCATTGGATGACGAATTTGAGACTGATGAAGTTGAGAGAATACCAAAAGATGAATTTCTGGTTTAATATGATGCTCTAAATGCTTCATACAAAACTAAAGAATCTTCAATTTTTAAATTGGAAAAGATTGCATCAAATTTTCTAAATCAAGAGTCTGTCGGTACTCCACCTAAACCAACTAAAATGTATGTTCCAACCACATTTTTAGAAAAACAAATAGAAGGTTTACAACAAAAGGTGGAATCTCAACAAAAAGTTATTAATCACCTAAAGTCTCAAAGTCCGAATTCAGATGATAAATTTAGTGTTGTTGATACTAAGAAAGTTTATGTGAATGTTTCTACTCAAACTGACCTAAGTACTTTAGTAGGCCATTCTACCCAGACTACTTGTGATTCATCTACGAATACCTCCACTCAAACCTTGACTGATTCTTTTGAATGTACTTGTCAAAATACTGCTACCTTTAGAGCTGATGATTATGTGCAATCTGATTTAACTGATGAAGAACTTGCGCATAGTTTAGTTTTGATATGGTACTTCTATAGGTTTTTCACATGCAATACTATTGATGAGTTAGTTATTCACCCTAAGCTTAATGATAGTATAGGTGTTGATACTTCTACTCAATTTTCTTGTGAGACCAAAGATGTGTCAGTTCAAGTTTACCTAATTTCCAAGACAACCCATGATGTGAAGTTGGACACCAAGATTCCTGATTTTTCAAAACTTTCAAAAGAATTTAAAACTAATCAACCTCCATTGAAATCTTTCACAAAAGATGATTTTGATAAATTCATGGAGGGAGAATATGTTTTTGATTCATAAACTGAGAAAAAGATTGAATCTACCAAAATCAAAGTTGAAACAAAAGAGGAATCTCAAAATCCAATGTCCAAAGCTCCAACTTCATATTACTCAAAGGAACGAGTTAAGTCCAAACTCGTCAAGACAGAACCAAAGATTCCTACCCCGGTTAAACATGTCAAAAAGGAACAAGCTGAGACTACACCTAGATCAAAGTACATCAAAGTGAAACTTCCAAAAGACTATCCTAATGCTTCTTCATCTAACTTTCAATCTAGTTCTTTACCAAAGGTGTCTAAGTCTAGCTCAGTTTTGCTAACTAAGGATACATCTAATGGTTCAACTAGATATAGGGATAGATATGGAAGGTTCTCTCATGATAAACCAAAGAAGCAAGAAGTTTCCTTACCTCCAAAAGATTCTAAAAGGATAAAAGTGTTTAAATCCCCTCGTTTTAATCTTCTTAGTTTCAATTCAACAGGTGGAAAGAGCATAAATAGTGGTGCTAAATGGGTTATTAAGACATTAGTACCTAAGTTCACTAATAATCAAAAGCATGTTGAGAAAAAGAAGAAAAGACGAAGGAGAAAGGCTGGTAATAGGAAGAAGGATGTTCCTATTAACTCAAACAATTCATCTTTGTTGAACAATGTTAAAAGTGCCAAGGCAAGGCCTTGTGAGCTTGTAAACAATTTTAATTCCTGTACTCGTTTGGTTGATGTGAATGCTTGTAGACATGTTACCTTTAATTCTCATGTGAATGTTCATACTTTTTATCCAAATGTGCTTATTGATGATGTGCTTGTTAATGTTTATGTTGATTCAAAAGCATGTTTGAATGCATTTCCTAAGTTATATACCCTGCCTATTTTAACTAACCATCAAGGACCCGTATTCAAGTGGGTACCTAAAGTCGGTTAAATTTCTTTGATTACAGGAAATAACCATCTGTGTTTGGATACTCGATTCTGGGTGTTCGAAGCACATGACTGGAAAAAAAGTTTTGCTCAAGAATTTTGTTGAACGATTCATGGAAACAGTTCGCTTTCGAAACAACAATTTCGCTCCTATCTTAGGTTATGGAGACATTGAAAGAAATGGAATTGTCATCAAGAAAGTTCATTATGTTGAAGGATTAAGTCATAACTTGTTCAGTGTTGGACAATTCTGTGACAACAATCTTCAAGTTCTTTTTCGACAATCTCATTGTAAAGTCCAAACTCTAGATGGAGTTGACATTCTTTGTGGTGATCGCGGTGATAATCTCTTTACCGTCAATCTCGATGATAACCAACCAACCGATAATATTTGTCTCATTTCAAAGGCTACATCAAAGAATTCTTGGTTATGGCATATAAGGCTTTCTCATCTAAAGTTTCAAACTATCAATACTTTGGTCAACAAGCATCTTGTTGAAGGCTTGCCTGACTATAAGTATGAAAGTGAGCATGTTTGTCCTTCTTGTGCTGTTGGGAAGATTAAGAGAGCTTTTCATAAACCGAAGAGATCTCCAAACTCATTAGCACCTCTTCATTTGCTTCACATGGATCTTTGTGGGCCGATGAAAGTACAAAGCCGAAATGGGAAGAAATACATCTTGGTTATTGTTGATGATTATTCAATATATACTTGGGTCAAGTTCCTTGCATCCAAAGATGAAACAACTCAGATTTTGATCAATTTCATCACTACTACTCAAGTAAATCTTCAACTACCAGTTTGTTACATTCGTTCGGATAACGGTACTAAGTTCAAGAATGCCGTTTTTGATGAATTTTAAAAATCCAAAGGCATTACTCACCAGTTTTCAGCTGTTCGCACCCCACAACAAAACGGTGTTATTGAAAGGAGAAATCGAACGCTAGTGGAAGCAGCAAGGACAATGCTTGCTTATTCCAAATTGTCATCCAATATGTGGGCTGAAGCTGTTGACACTGCATGTCACACTCAGAATCGATCCATCATCAATCAGCGTTTCGAAAAGACTCCTTATGAGGTTATTAACAAACACAAACCCAACATCAACTACTTTCATATATTTGGGTGTTTTTGTTACACTTTAAATGATCGGGAGAATCTTGGAAAGTTCGAGAAGAAAGGTGATGAAGGTTATTTTGTTGGTTATTCCAAAACATTAATTGCCTACCGAATCTTCAATCGCCGAACAAACACAATTCAAGAAACAATGAATGTTTGGTTTGATGAGATGTCAGGCATGATCTTTGAGCAAGAAAGTTTGCTACCAACAAGTAATGATCCAAGTACTTCAAGTATTTCTACAAGGACTTCTACCTTAGCATCTAAATTCAAGAAGTTTCCAACTCCAACAAGTGATGAATTAGATATTCTTTTTGAAGAATTCTACTATTCAAAACCGATTCATGATAAACAACCTCAAGGCATCGTTGAAGCAATTTCAAAGAATGAACCAATTCAAAACAATGATTCAGTTCCTGACAACAGTCATGAATCGTCATCAAGTTCTTCAGAGCAAGGAGATTCATCCACTAGTAGTAGTTCTTCATCCTCTTCTAATGATTCTTCTTCACCATCCTCTCCTGATAATTCTTCTCAAGAGAATGTTCAAGAACAACCTCCTCGCATTACTCAGATAACAAATCCATTGAACACTCCAAATATGTATGTGACAGTTGACTTTGATCATCCAGCTTATGAGGAAAGAGTTCTACCAAGTTATGATTCCATCTCTCAACAAAACCCAAGTTTTAATGATGATGATGTTGATATTCAACAACAAGATCCTCTTCCTCATAATCACAAATGGGCACGTATGCTGAAAGACCATCCTACTGATCAAATTGTAACAACACGATTTTATCACTCGAATTCACATCAACAATGGCGGTTCAGTGTGTGTGTGTGTTCTTGGTGTTTGTGTGTGTGTTGAGAGAGAATTGGGATCAAGTGTGTGTTATTCAGGTGTAATGGTGTCAAAGTTATGTCAAAGTTATGCCAAGGTTATGATATCTAAGGAATTGAGGACTATTTATAGTCTAAACCAACCAACTATGCTAATTATCACAATTAGCCCCTCACCCTTAGAAATCATCAACACATGACTTAACAACAAGTAAGTCCATAACTTAAATTACAATGTATCACTATTTTTGGATTTCTAACACAAATAATTGGAGATCCACATAACTTTCTTAAATTACAAGCTTGATTCAATTTTAAAGGATTCTTATTGTTATTTGCTATTCAAATATTATTTTTCTGTGTGTGTTAAATGTTTTATGTCTTAAAATCAGAAAAATATAAAAATAATGGATCATCAAGAAGAGGTTGGACATGATGAACAAATTGCCATTAATGAATCAATTGAAGAAATTCTCACAGTCGGAAATTCCATCAATATGAGAAATAATAGATATCTGAATGATCCCGGCTTTCCAATCATTTCAGCAATCTTCCACAATCATCCTCTTACTCATGCTCTCACAGTAAATGTTGATCTTGCTGAATCACATTTATTTGATATGTGGAGATCTATTATCTTTGTGCAACCACAAGATCCATCTTCTTCAAGGACTAAAGCCAAAGTTAAATCTCCAGAACTTCGTCGACAAGGCCATTTTCAATTTGAACTTCATTCTGGAGAGAATACATATGACTTCGAATTCAATTTAGATGATTTCAGAAGATATTTAAGGCTACCAAAAGCAAACTCAAATGGGAGAAATGATTATGATACATTTGAGTCAAATGAAGTAATGTTTGCTGCCTTGATATCACTTGGCTATGACGGTCCTTTGACAAAAACAACTGATTTCAAGCTGAAGAAGTTACCAAGAATTTGGTATTATGTGTTTTCTGTTCTCAGCAACTATTTTCATCCATATACAAGAGGAATGGATAACATGACCCAGACAATGTTGTACATATTTTATGGGTTTGTGTTCAATCAGCACTACGATATTGCTCAACTTCTTTGGGATCAACTGATAGTTGCAGTAAATGGAAAAATATCTGCTCCCAAGAAGTACATTCCATTCATCAGATTTCTCTCAGCAATTCTCCATAGTATAATCAAAACCAAGAAGCACAATCTAAGGCTTCTTGCAACTGGGAAAGTTATTCTACATGCTTTCAAGTTTGTCAGAGATTCAGGTATTCCCAACTATTCCTACCTGATTCCATCATTCTTACTTGATATGGTTCCTGATTCTGATGATGCCAAGAAGGCATACTTGGACTGGATTAGAACAACTCTGGGACCGGTAAACCTCCCGGTTCCTACCCAAGTTGTGCATAGGTTGCCTAGTGAGGGGTCAAAGAGGAAAAGAAAAGAGCGTGAGGGTGAATCCAGTTCAGGTAGGCTTAAGAGTAAGAAACAAAGAAGTGAGAAATTTGTATTGAAGTTAAGCAAGAAAGTGTATCAGCAGAAGAAGAAGGGAAGTTCATCTAAGAAAAAGCATTTAAAAAGAAAACAACCAGCTGAACCTTCTTCTCCTACATCTTCTAAGGAAACTGTTTCTGAGTCTGGGACTGCAAAACCATTAAGAACACCACCTCCTAAAACCTCAACCATTAGAAGATCACAATCACCAAAAACACCTTCACCACCTAGACATGTTTCACCAATTCAAACAAC
This sequence comes from Erigeron canadensis, assembly GCF_010389155.1. NCBI lineage: Eukaryota > Viridiplantae > Streptophyta > Magnoliopsida > Asterales > Asteraceae > Erigeron > Erigeron canadensis. The sequence goes on from NC_057769.1 coordinate 20,614,352, forward strand.
TCCACTTCCTGAAATTCTAACACCAGATCCTCCAACAAAGCCTCAATCACAATCAATTCCAACTCATATTCCTTCATCAACAATATCTATAACTGTTTTACTATCTCCTCCACCGACATACCTTCAAGGCCACAGGAAGTCCATTCCTATTCATATCAAAAAGAAAACATTCAAAAGATCTCGCTTTGAGTATGATCGTTTTTCACAAGCTGAACTAGAAGATGTGGCTGTTTCTGATATTGATTCATCTGATAATGATGCCAATCAGTTTGCTGATGATGTCATGGACATCCCGGAGGAACAAGGTGGAAATGAGGGAGGAGTTGAAAATGTTCGAGAGGATGAGAGGTCAGGGCTAGGTATAAGGCAAAAAGAAAACGTTGGCCTTCCATTAGTCAAAACCACATATACTTGCCGGGTTCGACCTAGGTTAGAAGACAAGAGCTCCTAACTCTTGCAAGGTCAAACCTCCTCTAGCCATTCAGAAGTCTCTCAACAGACTGACGTCTCATTTCAGCATGGGCAAAATCCACGTAATCCATCCCAGTCTCCTTCAGAGACTGTGGATGTTGAAGATAAAGAGACATCTGCCCCTCTCTTGCCTATCGTTTCTGCACGTTTGTCTAGAACCCCTAGGACACTTACACCGATTGTTGTACCATTTGCACATCTAAGTGATGCTGCCGGAACAAACATAGAGAGCTCAGCTTCAGTGCCTTCTCGAGGATTGTTTGGAAGTCCTTCCATTGCTAACATTATGCCAGCTTTGAACAAAGGCACCCGTGTAGCTGAATTGGCTCAACGACAGTTTGAACTCTCTCGAGCTCGAGCAGTTGCTGCGTCTATTCGTGCTTTGGGTTTAACGGTTGATCTAAGTGACACCAGTGTTATGTTTGTCCACTTTCCAAAAGATTCTGGTTGTGAAGCCGAATCATCAACTGTTGTTCAAACTCTTGAACCAACAGGAAATCCTGTGACAGTTATGATGTCGTCAGGTCACTCAGTAGAACCACTTGGAACTACTGATGTGCCAGTTTCTGTTACTCCTGATACTCTGATCTCTGAATCTCCAGTTGTTGTGACACTATCACCGATTGTTCGTAATTTAGTGACTCATTTGGTTGAAGGAATTGAACAAGGTAAAGACAGTGTATTACGTGCTTCAAGATACACTATTACTGGTAAACTTCCCATGGCTCAAACCAGTTCATCACCACGTAGATTGCTTACTGGTGGTACACTTAGAATTGGTTCATCTGTTGTTACTCCAATTTCTCCACCTCCATCTAGACCAACACCTTCTACACCTCATATTTCAACTGTTACAATTGTTATTCCTTTGTCTTCTCAACCAATCATATCAACACCACCACCGCCGATTATTCAATCATCCCCAATTACATTACCAACACCCCCAGAAATTCCAGCTTCACCAACATCAATATCTACCACAACTATTCCAATTCAAAAATCATTCCCTGATCCTGATTCTCCTGATTATTCTTCAAGTTCTTCATCTTCGTCAGAATCTGATATTAGTGATGCGTATCTGAATGACTATACTGCTAGTCGGCTTCATGAAAGTGGTATATCCACTGATACTCTCATCATGGCAGTCCTTCGTAGATTAAGATCTGAAGAGCCTAATCTGAACCCACCAAAGAGAGCCATATGTCATTCAATTCTTTCATATCTCTATTTCTTGGGTACTGACACTAAGCATAAGGCTGAAACTGAAGCTCTTCAAAAGAGAATCACTGAGCTTGAACAACAATGTCGACCGACCACTATCTTAAGGAGTCGGGATGATCAAAATCCTGATGATCAACCCGAGGGGGAGAATATTCAAGATAGTGGAGAGGGTCATAACATAACACAAGAAGCAAGTGGTCAAGAAAATGTTGCTGATGTTGCTCAAAATTCTACAACAGAAGGAAATCAAGATCAAGAGATACCTGAGCAAGTAAGATTTGAAAATGTGGAAGAAGTTGAAGAAGAAGTTGAAAAGCATGATCAAAGTCAAAGTATTCATCTCAAGCTCATCAAGTTTATAATTCTGATTCAGATGATTTGCCTCCGCTTGTTAAATACATCTCTCATTATTACTCAACAACGTCAAGTTCTGATCAATCAAGTGATCCTGATCCGTTTCAACCAGGGAATGGGACTAATAATGATAGTGATTCTGATTCGGATGATTCTAATGATGCTCCACCAAGACCAGCTATGTCTCAAGAATAATTTGAGAAAGATATCTTTGAAGAGATTATCTATGATCTGAAAGATCCAAATAATCTTGATACACTCCAAGAGAGCTTAGCATGGGAGTTAGACATCCAAGAATTACTCGAGACAGAATTTGGCAAATCAATGAAGGGTATTTCTATGAGAATTATGCACAAATGCTAGATTTGAATACCAGGCCTGAAGAGTTAGTATGCAGGGCAAGATACATTGAAGAAAGAGCCTTCCCGATTTATTGTTCGTCTGAGGAAAGACTCAACATGACCTTGAATAGGTTGAGAGCATTCTTTCTATTCAAAGGGATGCATACTTAGAGATGATAAATGCTGAAAGTTCAGTTAGAAGTGAAGTGTGGTATAATTAGTTTCAGAGTCCAATTACAAGTGTGTTAACATTGTTTGCTCCTATCAAGTACCAGAACCAAAGACTTGTTCGATTTAGAGTTCGCAGAGCTGATGGTCGCATTTATGTTGTTCAAGAAGAATCTTTCCAATACTTGCCAATCTCTGACATCCTCTTTCTCTACAATCAGTATGCTCATCTGATTACAAAGACTCCAGATCAACTCATTGCTTATGAAGCTCTGAAGAGTCACATTCAGGCTTTAATCAGATATTATGAATTTAATGATTTTCAAATTGGTCTAGAAAGGAGAACCAGAAGAATCAATCTCACGAGACCAAATCAAAGAGCAGGAGGATATGAATTGAATTCTTATCAGATTGGAGATCCAATAGAAGAATTGGATGGATTTGTTTTCATCAACAGCTTCAGAGGAAAAATCTTTGTCTGTGCATCTGATTTTCCCAAGTATTCAGATGGCACTTTGAAATATTGTTTATTCTTCCTCAGGGCCATACATGATAATCCTGATCCTTGTGAAAATGAAAACATCCAGACTCAGAGAGAAAGACACATAAGACGGATCCAAGAGACCATTGATATGCGTCAAAAGATTAGAGATCTTATTGCTGCCAGGACAATTAGACCAAAAGAAGGAATTATTCATACTGAGACAGGTTCATGGGTTCTTTGGAATCCAAGTCATGAACGAGGTCCTCATAATATTCCTCCAGTTAACTTTCAAGACAACATCAGATTGCCCGATGAACGTCCAGAAGGTGCTAACTGGCATTTCATTCCTAAGAGGTATTGGAATGACTCTTGGAATAGTTACAAGAAAAGAGCTTTCTGGAGTTCTATGAATGATAAGCCATCAACATCAAAAGCAGCTCAAGATTACAAGAAAAGAAAGAACAAGAAAAGACGAGCAGAGAAAAGAAGGAGGAGAAACAGGAGGAACCGATGAAAGACCACCAAGCACTAAGGGGGAGAATGTTAGAAATTCAAAATAGTGCTTAGTTGTATTTCTTTACATTGTTAATTTGTATGTTTAATATAAGGTTGAGGGGGAGCTTATGTATTTTACTTAGAGTATAAATACCCCTCAAACCTTAACCTTTTGTAACCTTTTATCACATTTTGCTAATAACATTTTCCCAAGCTTTCCACACATACATATCTTCTCTCTCAATACACACACTAACACACACACATCCACCATTGTTATACACCTTACTTCCGCACCCGAACACGAACGATTTCTGGTATATTACATGTCTTTTGAAGTCTTGGAATGAATTTTCAGAAATATGTACTCTCCCCCTTGATGTGTGCAATGTAGCTTTTGGTAAAGTGTTGTTGTATGACTTAAAGATATTTAATTTGATGAAGACTCTTTTTGAAGCATTTCTTCTTTTGTATTGAATCTTCAGCCTTTTGTCCTTTGAAGCTTTGATCTTTGTCACATCGTCTTGAACACTTTTGAGAGTTAACATTTCAATAAGGTTTAGGAAATTCTGTTATGAAAGTAATCATGCTCCTCCTCAATTCATGAGTAATCACAGTCTTTGATTGGAGCATTTTGAACTTTTTGTAACATCTTGAGTGAGCATCCTTTCATTATTGATCTTGATCTTCTTATCCTTAAAATCATTATCCATTTTGATCTTCTCATATCTTCATCTTCAATCTCAAAAAAAATTTAAGTCAAGATCTCATCTCAGCTAAGACCTAGTGAGAATTTGAGCTCAATTGACCATCTTGAAACTTGCAGTATTAGTCATCTCAATGAATTTGTGAGTTTAATCTACAAAACATTCAAAGCTTGAAGATGAAAATTGTCTCTTGTTTCTCTTTTCTTCCCTTAATCTTTTTCAATTTTAAATCAATCAAACGCAAATTTTTCTCTTTGCTATCCTTATCAATCATTCTAATTTCTTCCCCAATCAAAAATCAATCATACTATTTTCTCCCCCTCATAATGACAATGTTGGGAACCAATGTCATTATGCAAACATTGATTGAATAGAATGTCAAAAGAAATCAAAAGATCCATAGCGCAATGATGTTTACACAAAGATATATTAACTAACAACTCATCAACCCAAACCATTAATCCAACCCAAATAACCCTATGGGTGACTAAATTGTAAGGTTGAAGTTGTTGGTATAAGCATTTTATTATGGTGTTGATGTTTTCTGTGTTGGGGTGATGAGAAAAGAAACCGGATAAGAATGATCCGTTTGCATTCAAAAATCGAAAGGATTAATGAAATGACCAAAAGAAATGTAGACCATTTATCGGATTTCCTATGTATCATTGAGAAATGCACAAAGCAAACCTCTAACATAGTTTGGTCTTTTGGCTTTCCAACCTCAAGATTGCTTCAAAGAATGTAAACCATGATCAGTGTCACCTAAGCGTTCGATAACCATGTTCTACTATCCTTAAAGACTTTTAGGAAAAAATCCAAGGTCACAATAGACTTCTTGTTAACTCAATAATTACACAAATGCAATTATGAGACCTACGTTCAAAACTGGAAATGATGTTAGCAATGGTAGGATTTACATTTGATCATCGTGAAATATCAATTAAGATATCACTACAAATGTTCCAGCTATATCACAAAGATAAGCGTGTATATCACAAAGATATGACGCAAATGTGTCCTAAAGAATGGATAACGATCAAATTAATGATCAATCACGAGAGCTCTAGACACAAAGTGATCAAATGAAGTCGGGGACTGGAGCAGAGTGTCACCCTTTTTCAATATCAACGTCTTCCAAATGAAGAGTCAATAGAAATGAGAAAATCTCCGTGAGAAATAAAACAAGCATTTGTTAAGAAACACTTGAGTGGTTAGGTAAAGATGTGCATCGCTTCACTGGGTTCATGAAGGCTTCTTCAATACCGAGATATCAACAAATGACATCCGATAGAAATGTGTTTTACCCAACGATTTGAGAATTTTAGATATCACCATAACCTCTCACTTTTCGACTGTACTCCCTCCAACTTAGTTGCACGAAATCATCATCACTCAAAAATACCCTCACTATCTATTGAAAGAAGTGAATACTCGGGGGTTAGAACTCATCGGCATTGATGAAGTTCATGGAGTAGAATTTTGAGAAAAACCTAGTCGCTCATGTGCAAACTAAACACCGAACTTCCTTTGAAGAAAATATTTTGAAAAAAAATCATCAAATGTGAAAAAGAATGTTTAAAAAACACATTTGAAGTTTGAAAGAGATTTGAAATCACAAACTCCGCCTTAATCTTTGCAAAGATAGATCAAAAAGATTTTCATAGAAAAGGTGGAGCAAAAATGATTTGTGTGAAATCAAAACAGGTTTTATGAAAAGTGAACTCAATCAAGTGTTCAAGATGAGACAACTCAGGAGTACACAAAGGCGTTCAATCATTTGCTTCTCATATCAACAATTGAGAGTTTTTGAGTTTTATGAAAATCCAATATATTACACATATGCATTCATATAAGACCACTTGGAAGTACACAAAGGCGTTCAATTCCGCGTTATCTTATATCAATTTATATGTATAACAACATGAATTAATTCCAACTTTGAAACATAAATAATTTTTCTTTTTAAAACCCGGTTGCATACAAAGTATATGCAAGCCTTTATGAAATAAATAACACAAATGAGCATGGGTTATACACTGAATGTGCATAAGCCACGAAGTAATAAATACATCATTTAAGCACGAGTTACATACAAAGTATATGTAAACCACAAAGATATAAATAGAAGTATGAAGCCCGGGTTACATACATAGCATATGTAAGCCACTTAAAAAGGTAAAAACAATCTTTTTGTTATTTTTCAAAATTTTATATTTTTGTATTTGATTTTTGTTTTTCAATTTTTTTATAATTTTTGAAAAATGAATCAAGAATTCCTTCCATGGTAAAGTGAATCAAGGATCAAGATTTAGCATACCAAGTTTAGAGATTAAGAAATTAAACCTTTTTTCGTCCAGTGGTTTCGTGAACAAATCAGCGAGTTGGTAGTCAGTTCCCACGAAGTAGAGTTCGATGTCACCTTTCTCAACATGATCTTTGAGAAAATGATATCTCACATCAATGTGCTTTGAGCGTGAGTGGTTGACTGAGTTGACAGCAATTGCAATGGCACTTTGTGAATCACAATAGATAAGGACACGATCACATTTCAGACCATAATCAGTAAGCTGTATCTTCATCCATAACACTTGAACACAGCAACTAGCAGCAGCCACATATTCAGCCTCCGCTGTTGACAATGATACACAATTTTGCTTCTTGGATGACCAACTTACAACCTTATCCCCTAAGAATTGTAAAGTACCAGATGTGCTCTTGCTATCAAGCTTACAACCTGCATGATCTGCATCTGAATAGGCAGTTAAATTGAATCCAGTATCCCTTGGATACCAGAGACCAAGATTGGGTGTACCCTTCAGATAACGAAAAATTCGTTTCACAGCTTGGTAATGTAAATCAGTCGGAGCGGCTTGATACCTAGCACACATACATGTTGCAAATATTATATCTGGGCGAGATGCTGTAAGATACAACAACGAACCAATCATGCTTCTATACCTCTTTTGATCAAATGATTTCCCATTTTTATCAGCATTAATATTTGTACGAGCAGCCATTGGGGTTGAAATTGAAGAACATGTAGTCATATCAAACTTTTTCAACATATCTTTTATGTACTTACCTTGTGATATAAAAATACCAGTTGGTAATTTTTTGATTTGTAAACCCAAAAAGTAATTCATTTCCCCAATCATGCTCATTTCAAAATAATTGACCATTAGAGATGAAAAGTTTCGGCAAAAAGTTTGACTGGTTGACCCAAAAATAATGTCATCAACATATATTTAGACAAGTAAAACATGCTTACCTTGCTTCTTAGGATCAACAAAACCTTCAGGTTGCTCCACGTAAACTTCTTCTTTGAGTTCTCCATTCAAGAACGCTGTCTTCACATCCATTTGAAACACTGTGAAGTTTCTAAATGCGGCATAAGCTAAGAATATACGTATAGCCTCCATTCTTGCAACAGGAGCGAAAGTTTCATCGAAATCCACACCAGGTTGTTGGCAGTAACCCTTTGCAACCAATTTAGCTTTGTTCCTTACTACAACTCCATTTTCATCCTTCTTGTTCTTGAAAATCCACTTGGTGCGAATTGGTTCTTCTATCCTTGGGTTTGGAACCAATCTCCATACCTTCAGCCTCTCAAACTGAGCTAATTCATCTTGCATTGCTTTAACCCACTCTGGATCACTAAGAGCTTTAGAGACTGTTTTGGGTTCGATGTTACTCAGTGAAAGTGCAACAAGACACTCATTGACTGTAGTACGGGTAGAAACACCAGCTTGTGGATCTCCGATGATCTGTTCTGTAGGATGATCTTTGCGCATACGTGACCACTTGTTGTCATGAGGAAGAGGATCTTGTTGATGAATGTCAACATTATCATCATTAAATCCAGAGTTCTGTTGAGAAATGGAATCATGGCTTGGAAGAACTCTTTCCTCAAAATTTGGATGATCAAAATCCAGTGGTACATACACATTTGGAGTATTTGATGGATTTGTTGTTTGGGTGATTTGAGAAGGTTGTTCTTGAACATTCTTTTGAGAATAAATATCACTTGAAGGTGATTCTTCTTGCTCTGAAGAATTTGAAGATGATTCACGATTGTTGTCAGGAACTGGTTCATTTGTTTGAATAGGATCATTGTTCGGAATTGGTTCATTGATGACTTGAGGTTCCTTTTCTTAAATCAGTTTTGAATTGTAGAATTCTTCGAAAAGAATATCTAGCTCTTCACTTGTTGGAGTTGGATATTTCTTGAACTTTGAAGCTAAGGTAGACGTCCTTGAGGAAGCACTTGAAGTACTTGGATCACTAATTGTTGGTAGCAAACTTTCTTGTTCAAATATCATGCCAGACATCTAGTCAAACCAAACATTCATGGTTTCTTGAATCGTGTTTGTTCGACGATTAAAGATGCGATATGCAATCGATGTCTTTGAGTAACCAACAAAGTAACCTTCGTCACCTTTCCTTTCAAACTTTCCAACATTTTCCTGATCATTCAAGGTATAACAGACACACCCAAAAATATGGAAGTAATTGATGTTGGGTTTGCGTTTGTTAATAACCTCATAAGGAGTCTTCTCATGACGCTGATTGATGATGGACCGATTTTGAGTGTGACAGGCAGTGTCAACAGCTTCAGCCCACATATTTGATGGTAACTTGGAATAAGCAAGCATTGTCCTTGCTGTTTCCACCAGCGTACGGTTTCTCCTTTCAACGACACCATTTTGTTGCGGGGTACGAGCAGCAGAGAATTAGTGAGTAATGCCTTTTGATTTGCAAAATTCATCGAAGATGGCATTTTTGAACTCAGTACTGTTATCCGAATGGATATAACGGACTGGAAGTTGAAGATTCACTTGAGTGGAAGTGATGAAATCGATCAAAATTTGAGTTGTTTCATCTTTTGAAGCAAGAAACTTGACCCAAGTGTATCTTGAATAATCATCAACGATAACCAGAATATATCTCTTCCCGTTTCTGCTTTGTACTTTCATAGGCCCACAAAGATCTATGTGAAGCAAATGAAGAGGTGCCAAAGTGTGTGGAATTTTCTTTGGTTTATGAGAAGTTCTTTTGATCTTCCCAACTGCACAAGAAGGACAGACATGCTCACTCTCATACTTGTAATCAGGCAAGCCTTCAACAAGTTGCTTGTTGACTAAAGCATTTATGGTTTGATAATTCAAGTGAGAAAGCCTTCTATGCCACAACCAAGAATTTTTCGAAGTAGCTTTTGAAACAAGACAGATATTATCAGTTGGTTGGTTATCATCAAGATTAACTGTGAAAAGATTATCATCACGATCTCCGCATAGGATATCAATTCCATCTAGAGTTTGGACTTCGCACAGAGATTGTCGAAAAAGAACTTGAAGGTTGTTGTCACAGAACTGTCCAACACTGAACAAGTTATGACTCAGACCTTCAACATAATGGACTTTCTTAATGACAACTGGAGCGAAATTGTTGTTTTCGAAACGAACAGTTCCCATGAATCTTTCAACAAAGTTCTTGAGCATTGATTTATTGCCAGTCATGTGTTTTGAACACCCGGAATCGAGTATCCATACACAGATGGTTATTTCCTGCAATCAAAAATTTTAACCGACTTTAGGTACCCACTTAAAGACGGGCCTTTGTGGTTAGTTAACACAGGCAGGGGGTATAACTTAGGATATGCATACAAACATGCTTTAGTATCAATATGAGCATTAACAAGCACACCATCAATAAGCAAATTCGTATAAAAAGTACACACATTCACATTTGAATTAAAAGTAACATGTTTAACAGCATTCAAACAAGCACGACCATTATCATTGTTTACAGCCCCACAAGGCATAGCCTTGGATTTATTAACATTGTTCACTAAAGATGAATTGTTTAAATCAACAGAAACTCTTTTCTTTCTGTTACCAACACTCTTTCTCCTCCTCCTCTTCTTCTTTTCCTCAACAGACAATTGCTTAAAATTGATCTTAGGTTCTAATGACTTAGGAACCCATTTGGTCTTTCCACCTGTTGAATTGACACTAAGAAGATTATAACGAGGGGTTTTAAACTTATTCATCCTTTTTGTCTCTTTTGGGGTTGAGGAAACTTCTTGCTTCTTAGGTTTGGCAATTGAAAACCATCCATATCTATCCCTATATCTAGTTACACCATTTGAAGTATCCCTAGTTAGCAAAACGGAGCTAGACTTAGGCAGTTTAGAAATTGAACTAGATTGAGAGTTAGACAAAGAAGCATTTGGATTGTCATTTGGAAGTTTCACTTTGTGATACCTTGGTTTTGGTGAGGTTTCAGCTTGTTTGTTTTTAACATGTTTGTCAGGTTTTGGAGGGTTAGGACTCTTTTGTTCAGTCTTGACAGAAGGAGTAGAACTCTTTTGTTCAGCCTTGACAAGTTTGGGTTTAACTCGTTCTTGGAAGTAATATGATGTTGGAGCTTTGGATACTGATTTTAGTTTTTGAGATTCTCCTTTTATTTCTTTTTGAAAATTTATGATTTTGATAGATTCAATCTTTTTCTCAGTTTCTGAGTCAAAAACATATTCTCCCTCCATGAATTTATCAAAATCATCTTTGGTGAATTCATTCGAAAATGTAGAAATATCAGGAATCTTGTTGGCCAACATCATACCACGGGTAGTCTCAGGAATAAGGTTGACTTGGACTGAAACATCCTTGGTTTCACAAGAAAATTGAGTAGAAGTATCAACACCTATACTAGCACAAAGCTTAGGGTGAACAACTAGCTCATCAAGATTTTTCGCATGTGAAAAATCTATAAAAGTACCATATCAAAACTAAGTTATGCGCAAGATCTTCATCAGATAAATCAGATTGCACATAATTTGCAGCTAAAAAAGTAGCAGTAGTTTGACAAGTACATGCAAAACAGTCAGTCACGGTCTGGGTGGATGAACTTGTAGATGAATCACAAGTAGTCTGAGTGAAATTGTCTACTAAGAGACTGAAATCAGTTTGGGTAGAAACATTCACACAAACTTTTTTGATATCAACAACAACTGATTCATTCTTCGAATTCGGACTTTGAGACTGTAGATTATGAATGAGTTTTTGTTGAGATTCCACTGTTTGTTGTAAACCTTCTATTTGTTTTTCCAAAAATGTGGATGGAATATACAATTTAGTTGGTTTTGGTGGAGAAATGACAAATTCTTGGTTTTGAAAATTAGACGCAATCTCTTCTAATTCAAAAATTGTTGAATTTTTGTTTCATAAGAAGTATTGATAGCATCATAATTAACCAAAAATTTATTCTTTTGAATCTTCTCAACTTCATCAGTCTCAAATTCGTCATCCAAAGGACGAATGAATTGTTGTACCATACCAAGTCTCAAAAATTTCTCATCATACAAAGGTATAATTTCTTCTTTTGCTTTTTGCAATGGAGTGATATTTTCAAAACCCAACCCAAGAAGAAGTTCCGATCTATCAATCTTTGATTTATTGAAATAGGCAGTGAAATCCAAAAGAGGATTTTGTTCAACTTTGTACAACTTTTCTTGATAGAAAAGTATATTCTTTTTATGTTCCTCAATTTGTCTTTCAATGCCTTTTAAAAAACATTTATGATTTAAAAAACAATTGTTTTTGGTGTAGCTTCTTGAAGCTTCTTAAAAAACAATTATGCCTTTCAATCTCAATGTCTTTTAAAAAACAATTATGATTTAAATAAGAAACTTTTCTTTCGAGTTCAATTGTTTTTGGTGTAGCTTCTTGAAGCTTCTTATTCAGAATATCAACTTCCATTTGTCTTGCATTTGCCCGAAGCCATTCATTGGTCTTTTGAACTTCAAGATCTTGATTGGCTTTTTCAAGATCAAGAATGGTCTTTTCTAAATTATGGCACTTTTCCAATAACTTAGAATCAGGAGACGCATTCATCTCACATTCTTTAACCAACATTTGTTCTTTATAATTTTGAAATTCTTGTTTCATAGCATCATACTCAAAAAGTAGTTTAGAATATTCTTCAAGAAGTTTTGTGTACTCCCCTTTTGAAAATAAAATGCTATTTTTCAATTTCTTGTTTTTGTTGGCTAAAAAAGTGTAATGATTCGTCAAGTTTGATAAGGCAATTCTACAAGACTCTTTATCCTTAATTGATGAAAAAGTAGAGTCGAGATTTACCTCATCATCGGGATATTCCTCGTCAATGCTGTCAATCTCCAACACTTTGTCTTTGCTCAACCTTGCCATGAAACATACATTTGCAGACAGATCTTCATCTTCATCATCAGTCAGCAAAAGCCACTTGTCATCTTCAGCAATCAAGGCTTGACTGGCTTCAATTTGCTTTGCCAAGAACATCTTCTGCTTGTAGTATTCATAATTCTTCTTGCGAGGCAGCTTGCAATCCACAGCAAAATGACCAGGAACTCCACAGTTGTAACACTTTTTGTCAGATTTTTTCCTTTCTCCACGATTTGTTTCTCAGTTTCTGCTTTCTTATGTCCGTTCTTGGAACCAGTTGTTTCACCTTGTTCAAAACTCTTGTGATGATATTGTTCCTTCTTTGGAAATGCACTTGTTGATGAAGTACGAAGATTGTTGTTAGTTGGCCTCGCTTTGAAATACTTTTTCTTGAAATGCTTAGTCACAGCGGCAAGAGCTTGGTAGAATTCATCAGGAACACCATCTCTTGGAGCCAAGAAATCTTCTCCCTCCTCATCAGACGAAGAAACAATAGTCATTTGTCTTTTAAGAGCCTCAGAAACCTTTCTTTCAACAACCAATGCCAAAGGATCAGTAGATACAACTTCTGGCACTTTGTTGAATGAATATTTGTTTAGAACTTGATGCTCATTCAACTTGAAAGATTCATAAAGAGTATGAATGGTGAATTTGGTCAGATCTTGATGTTGCTTGATTTGAGTTCCAAAATCTTCCCACTCGGGACCAAGTGCTTTGATAAATTTGATGTTCAGCTCAATTTCAGTTTTCTTGACCTTGTTCTTTCTCAGCTCATTGATTACATTGCAAAATCTGTAGTACACGGACTTGAGAGATTCATTTGGTGATTTCTGAAAATTGTCAAACTCAGTTAAGACATTTGTCAGTCGGATTGTTGAGGATACATCAGCACCTTCCATTTGTCTAGCAACTTCATCCCAAATCTCCTTTGCTGTGTCATAAGAGTCAACTGAGCCATAGATCTCATCAGGAAGTGCTTGATACAAGCATGACCTAGCTCTGTTGTCAGCAGCAGTACGATCTCTTTGTTCGGCATTCAAAAGATCAGGAGTTAAAATAGCACCTGTAGTAGGATGACGATGCATAGCAAGTCCATTCATGATTGAATCCTTAAGCATGTGACCATTAGTCTGACGTTCCACATAATCCATGAACCTTTTCTTCCAAAGTCCATAGTTACCACGATAAAGAACTGGAGGTCTTGTATCAGTACCCAGAGCCAAAGCTTCACGAGTAGCCATTAGAAATTGATTTGAGAATCGAATTGATTTTTGAAAAAAAATATGAAACGATCTAAAATGAGATAGAATGAAACGATCTAAAGTTGGAAAGATAGGAAAACGATCTAAATTGATAAAGGAATTGAAACGATCTAAATTTTGATTGTAAATGAAATGATCTAAATCTTGATTGGAAATGAAACGATCTAAATCTTGATTGGAAATGAAATGATCTAAATTTGTCTTCAGGAATAAAATGATCTAAATTGAATTTTGGATGAAAAATTCTAAGTATTCTGAATGAATTTGGACAGAGTTTTGGTATGAAAAATAATGGAATGAATTGAGCAAAACCAATCACAAAGATTAGTTATCCAAGAAGTAATCAAACCAGGAATTTGTTTGAGTGAAAGATGAAACGATCTAAAAGAGATCGTTTTGGTTTTTCAAAGTCTGAAACGATCTAAAAGAGATCGTTTTAGATTTCTTCACAGAATTTCACCAAAACTTGATTATTTTCAAGAAATTGAATTGACCAAAACCAATCCAAAGGATCAGTTAGCCACAATCAACTCTTCACACCACAACCACACTTGTCAAAACGATCTAAATTGTATCGTTTTACAAGCCACAACACTGAAATGTAAGTATAAAAAAACTGAAACGATCTAAATAAGATCATTTTAGCTTCACAATGTCGTCTTTAACCTCTGAACATGAACAACTCCATTGACGATTTTTTAAACTTCAATATCTTTTAATTTTCTGGGAATTGGAACATGAAACCACTTGCAAACAGTTTGTTTTCACCTTAGCAACGATCCGATTAACACAATTCAGCTTATAACACAACAGAATCAAATCCCAAATTTTAGCTCCAAAAACTCAAAATCTGAACTTTTGATCCAGATCGAATTAGAACACAAAACTTGAGAGGATTATGTAATTAACTATGAGGAATCGAACGGTGAACAAACATTTGTGATTTTATGTGATTTGAGAGGTCATATTTTTGAATTTTCAGTGTTTTAAAAAAAACGAACAGAAACAGGATTAAAAACAGAATTAAAAGGTGATTGTTTGATGAATTGTGATTGAATTCAGTTATGGATCGAGATCAAAACGATGTTTTGCTCTGATACCACATGTAACAACACGATTTTATCACTCGAATTCACATCAACAATGGCGGTTCAGTGTGTGTGTGTGTTCTTGGTGTTTGTGTGTGTGTTGAGAGAGAATTGGGATCAAGTGTGTGTTATTCAGGTGTAATGGTGTCAAAGTTATGTCAAAGTTATGCCAAGGTTATGATTTCTAAAGAATTGAGGGTTATTTATAGTCTAAACCAACCAACTATGCTAATTATCACAATTAACCTCTCACCCTTAGAAATCATCAACACATGACTTAACAACAAGGAAGTCCATAACTTAAATTACAATATATCACTATTTTTGGATTTCTAACACAAATAATTGGAGAACCACAAGCAGGAGTAACTACCCGTACTTCAGTAAACGAGTGTCTTGTTGCACTTTCTCTTAGCAATATCGAACCCAACACAGTCTCTGAAGCTCTTCATGATCCAGAATGGGTTAAGGCAATACAAGATGAACTCGTACAATTTGAAAGACTGAAGGTATGGAGATTAATTCCAAATACAAGAAAAGCTGATCCAATCAGTACAAAGTAGATTTTCAAAAACAAAAAGGATGAGAATGGAGTGGTATCAAGGAATAAAGCTCAACTTGTTGCAAAGGGTTATTGCCAACAACCTGGTGTTGACTTCGATGAGAGTTTTGCTCCAGTTGCAAGAATGGAGGCCATTCGAATATTCCTAGCTTATGCCGCATTCCAAAACTTTACTGTGTTTCAAATGGTTATGAAGACTGCCTTTTTGAATGGTGACCTCAAAGAGGAAGTTTACGTTGATCAACCAGAAGGTTTTGTTGATCCTCAAAGGCCGAACCATGTCTACAGGTTAGATAAGGCTCTCTCGGTCTTAAGCAAGCACCCCTCGCATGGTATGATTCCTTAACTACTTTCTTACTAAGAGGTAGCTTTACCAAAGGCACAATTGACCCTACCTTGTTCAAACATTTTGCCGAAACTTTTCATCTCTTATGGTTAATCATTTTGAAATGAGCATGATTGGGGAAATGAACTACTTTTTGGGTCTTCAAATCAAACAATTACCAAATGGTATTTTTATATCACTAAGGTAAATACATACATGACATGTTGAAAAAGTTTGATATGACTTCATTTTCTTCAATTGCTACCCCAATGGCTGCTCAAACAAACATAAATGCTGATAAAAATGGAAAACCATTTGACCAAAAGAGATATCGAAGTATGATTGGTTCGTTATTATATCTAACATCATCTCGCCTAGATATAATGTTTGCAACATGTATGTGTGCTAGATATCAAGTTGCTCCAACTGATTTACATTATCAAGCTGTGAAACGAATCTTTCGTTATCTGAAGGGTTCACCCAAGAAACAGAATTGTGTGTCACTATCAACGGCTGAAGCTGAATATGTGGCTGCGGCTAGTTGTTGTGCTCAAGTTTTATGGATGAAGACACAACTAACTGATTATGGTCTGAAATATGATCATATCCCTATCTGTTGTGACTCTCAGAGTGCCATTGCTATTGCAGTCAACTCAGTAAACTATTCTCGATCAAAGCATATTGATGTTAGATATCATTTTCTCAAAGACCATATTGAGAAAGGTGACATCGAGCTCTACTTTGTGGGAACTGACTATCAACTTGCAGATTTGTTCACAAAACCATTGGATGAAAAAGAGGTTTAATTTTCTTCTCTCCAAGCTTGGTATGTTAAATCTTGAAACTTAAATCATTTTACCTTTGAAGGAATTCTTGACACATTCTAGAAAATTAAAATACAAAATTTGAAAAGATAAAATCAAATACAAAAATATAAATTTTCAAAAATAAACAAAAAGATTTTATTTATTTTAAAGTGGCTTATACATACTCTGTGTATAACCCGTTCTTCAATGCTTTATTTATTTTAGAATGTTTATACATTCTAAGATCCTGTTGTTATACATATAGATTGATATAAGACAACAAGGAATCGAACGCCTTTGTGTACTTCCAAGTAGTCTTATATGAATATGTATGTGCAATAGCAGTTAATTGCTTTCAAATAAAGTTTTTCGAACTCTCAATTGTTGATATGAGAAGCGAAGGATCGAATGCCTTTGAGTACTCCCTAGTTGTGTCATTTTGAACAATTGATTGAGTTAAAGTTTGCTTAACTGTATTATTGCCTCCATCTTGTTGATGTAAGATGTGACGGATTGAACGCCTTTTTGTACTCCCTAGAAGTCTTACTATGAACATTGTTGTTGAAGCAAAACTTTGTGCTTCTCAATTGAAAAATCTTGTTCACAATAGACTCTCAAGTTTTCCAAAAATATCACAACAAAGTTTTTACTCTTTTTGATTTCACAATAACCGATTTTTGCTCCACTTTTCTATGGAAAAACATTTTGATCTATTCTTGCATACATTAAGGAGGAGTTTGTGATTTCAAAAACTTCCAAAACTTCAAAATGTGTTTTAAACATTTTCATACACACGTTTGATGATATTCCAATGATTTTCAATCAATTGAAGTTCGGTGATTCGTTTGCACATGAGCGACTAATTCACTCCATGAATTTCATCATCGCCGATGAGTTCTAACCCATGAGTATTCACTTCTTTCATTAGATAGTGAGGGTATTTTGAGTGATGATGTTTTCGTGCAAATAGGATGGAGGGAGTAAAGTTGAAAAGTGAGAGGTTAAGGTGATATGTTGAGAGAAAAGGGTTAAAAGAAATGATACCCTTCCCTAAATTCTCAAATCGCCGGGTAAAACACGTTTCTATCGGATGTCATTTGTTGATATCTCGATATTGAAAAAGTCTTCATGGACCCAGTGAAGCGATGCACATCTTTACCTAAACCACTCAAGTGTTTCTTAACAAATACTTGTTTCAATTCTCATGGAAATTTTCACATTTCTATTGACTCTTCATTTGGAAGATGTTGATATTGAAAAAGGGCGACACTCTGCGCCAGTCCCCGACTTCATTTGATCACATTGTGTCTAGAGCTATCTTGATTGGTCATTAATTTGATCATTATCTATTTCTTTAGGACACATTCGAGTCATATCTTTGTAGTGATATCTTAATTGATATTACACGATGATCAAATGGAAATCCTACCAATGCTAACATCTTTTCCAACGTTGAAAGTAGGTCTCATAATTACATTTATGTGGTTATTGAGTTAACGAGAAGTCTAACTGTGACCTCGGTTATTTCATCAAAGTCTTTAGGGATAATAGATTGTGGTTATCGAACGCTTCGGTTGTACTAGCCATGATTTATATTCTTTGAAGCAATCTCGTGGTTGAAAAGTAGCAGACCGAACGATGTTAGAGTATTGCTTTGTGCAAATCTCAATGATACATAGGAAATCCGAAAAATGTTATACATTTCTATCGGTCATTTCATTAATCCTTTGGATGTTTGAACATGCTAACGGATCATTCTTATCCGGTTTCATTTCTCATCTCACAAACACACAACACCATGCTATAACATTTGTACCAACAACTTCAACCTTACATTTTAGTCACCTCTAGGATTCTTTGGGTTGGGCTAATGATTTGGGTTGATGTTTCGATGGTCGACATTTCCCCATGTGCACAAAATCTAGTTTTGGATCGTGTTATTTCTTTTGATATTTTATCAATCAATATTTGCATAATGACATTGGTTCCCAACTTTGTCATTATGAGGGGGAGAAAATATTATGATCGATTGGGGAAGAAATAAGAATGATTGATAAGGACAACAAGGGGAAGAGTTGTGTTTGGTTGTTTCTAATCAGTTGAGCTCAGATTTTCACTTGATCTTAGTTGATTGAAATCTTGGCTTGATAAAGAAAATCTGAATTGATTTCAAAGATAAGAATGAGACTGAAGATGAAAGGATATTCACTCAAGATGGTACAAAAGTTCAAAGATGCTCCAAAAATGTTTATACTCATGAATTAAGGGGGAGCATGATTACTTCATAAGAGACTTATCCAAACTTCATTCAAATGCTTACTCTCCAAAGTGTTCAAGTTGATGTGACAAAGATTGAAGATTCAAAAAGTTGAAAGATTGGTTAGAAGATTCAAGTCAAAGAAGTAAAGCTCCAAAAGAGTCTTCATCAACATACTTCATTCAAGATCTTCAAGTCATACAATAACACTTTATCAAGAAGCTCCAATGCACACATCAAGGGGGAGAGTACATATTCATGAAACTTCATTTCAAAAAGTTGAATTTCACTCAAGAATCAAAGAATGAAGAATCAAAGCCAAGTTCATACCTTCCGCATTTCCAAAGACAAATCTGATTCATGATTCAACAATCTTCAAAGATTCAAGACACACACACACTCGTTATTCTCTGTTCAAAAAGAACATTGAGAATCACCACATGATTTAACTTCAAGAAGTCCAAGATCAAGACTGAATCAAGTTCTCCAAAGACAAAAGAGAAAGCTTTGAAGACTTGTTTCAACACACCAATTGTCTTCACCACCGGACTCATCAGATTCATTCTTACAAGACAACATAACACGTACTTCATTCATTACAATATATCACTAAGGGGGAGAATGTTAGAAATCCAAAAATAGAGATAAATTGTAATTTAGAATAGTGGACTTACTTGTAGTTAAGTCATAGATAAATGATCACTAAGGTTGAGGGGCTAAATGTGATATTTAGCATATGTGAGTATTTAGACTATAAATAACCCCTCACACCTTAGAGATAATAACCTTGGAAAACTTTTAACACACATTAATTCCAATCAACCAATTTCCAATCACACACACTTTCTCTCTCAAAACACACACTCACACCAAGAACACACACACCTCAAATCCGCCATTGATGACGTGAATTCAGTGCAAAAATCGTGTTATGACATGTGAGGTCATAATTGAGCTCACGAGGTCGCAAACGATATATGAGGTCGCAATTGAACTGGCGAGGTCGTAATTAGCTACACAAGTCGAAATACGAGTTGGATGAGGTAAAACGAGCCCGCGAAGTCGTAAACGATGTTGGTCCGATGATTTCTTGAATTCGAAACCCTAAAAGCCAAAAACACATTTTCGACGGCTGCAAACACCAAGATATGCCTCGAACAAGATTTTCAGTCGTAAACTCGTGAAAGAATCACGACTAAACGACCCTAAATCAATGTTGTCTATCACCAACAAACTATAACCTTCCGGTATGAACCAAGAGGCTCTAATACCACTTGTAAGTCCCCTTGACGCGGATCGTTAATAGTTTGATCCCGTTATCCAGAGGTGCGGAATCCCTCTCTATAACCTGGTGATTCACAACGAAAGCCCCTAGATCACCTGCTGCCTCGTAGTTCTTCTTCGGGCTAGCAGAACGACCTTTGACCTATTAACCTACACAAATATGCTTGATAATTCGACAAATGTTAGACCCTAATCTCTGTTAGGGTTCTGGTATTTATAGGAAAACTCACGACCAGGCTTCAGCATGCCCACCTCGTATTTCTGGCCAAGCTCGACCCAAATACGAGGTCGTATTCATGCTCTAGCCTCGTATTATCGTATTTGCTATATGTTGCCTCGTAATTGACCCTGCAATTACGAGGTCGTATTTCCTCTTTAGCATATTTATTACACATTCAATACTCAAACTTAATCTAGTATTTTATGCATAATACAAAGTTCATTAATGACAATCACATGACAAAGACATATTACAATATAAGCCCAAACAATCTAGACTGCTATTGACATAGACGTGCAATTACAATTTTGTCACAAAATTGCCCCAAACACGTAGAAATCAATTTGATACAATTTGGGTAATAGTGGATAGATTGACCAAAAGTGCCTTGTTCCTTCCTATTCGTGAAGCATCCTCATCCGAAGTTTTGGCAAGAATTTATGTAAAAGAAGTGGTGGCAAGACATGGAGTTCTCATCTCCATTGTTTCGGATAGAGACTCTCGGTTCACTTCTCATTTTTGGTGAAAATTCCATGATGAAATGGGTACCAAGCTTAATTTTAGCACCACTTATCATCCTCAAACGGATGGTCAAAGTGAGAGAACCATCCAAATGCTAGAAGACATGCTACGGGCATGTATAATCGATTTTGGAGGAACTTGGGATATTCACTTGCCCTTGGTAGAGTTTTCTAATAACAATAGCTACCATTCGAGTATCCAAATGCCACCATATGAAATGTTGTATGGGAGGAAGTGTCGATCTCCTATTTTAGGAGGAGAAGTGGGCCAATGTAAAATAGGAGGCATGGAGGTGGTGTTAAAAACCATCGAGAAAATTGATGTGATTAAAGAAAGACTAAAAGCGGCTCAAGATCGACAAAAGTCATATGCGGATTAACGGAGAAGGCCAATCGAATTCAATGTTGGTGATCGTGTCTTGTTGAAAGACTCCCCATGGAAAGGTGTTTTACGATTTCAAAAACGTGGAAAGTTAAGTCCTCATTTTATTAGTCCTTTTAAAATTTTAGCCAAGGTTGGCAAAGTTTCTTGTTGTTTGGAGTTGCCCGTGAACTTTCGGGAATTCATCCTACTTTTCATGTGTCACACCTTAGAAAAAGCCTTGCCGATTAATCTACTTATGTGCCCTTGAACGAAATTGAAGTCGACAATAAGTTAAATTATGTTGAGGAGCCCAATGCCATAGTAGAAGAAGAACTTAGGAGAGTTCAAAATAAGACGGTGAGGACTTAAAAAATTTTGTGTAAACATGGAAGATTGTCCGATTTGTTAGAAATATTATTTCTAGTAGTTGATTTGTATTTCATCATACTTTATACTTGTTTTTAATTTTCATAAGCATGGAAGGGAGTCTAGTGTAAATTGTATAGAAGTATATAAAGCTCCCTCCATAGCTTAGAATTGTAACCTTTACACATTAAAGAAATTCAATCTTTCAATACACACACTTTTTCTCTCTCGGCATATTACACACACTTATACACACACAACCTCCATTAACACACACTAAAACACATACTTAAGCTCAATTATCATTTTTACATTTGATATCAGAGCAAAATCAGTCAATCTGAACGATCCAGAATCAAAATTAAAGCTAAATTTGTTCTTAATTTTGATGTTTTTGAGCTGTTCATACATATATCCATTTGCCGAGAAAATTGTGCAATCGATTACAGCATAATCAATGTGTTTTCTTTAAAATTTGTTCACCAATCGTCTAGGATTTTGATTATAATGATTCTGTATCAAAATTAGAGTTCAATTCCATCAGAAGATACGATTTCATCTAAGCTCGGCAAAAGCATAGATCAGTGGGTTTGAATTCTGGTTGATTTTCGATATTAATTTGTTTGAGGATTTGTTCGCACTTGTTTTCTGAACAATTTGGTACAAATTTGGAGCTTTAATTCTCAGAATTGAAGAAGAAAATGGAGATTTTCAGTGAGCTCGGCATTTAAGTGTTGCTTTGAACGAAGAAGACGACTGCAAATCGACTATTTTTACATTTTGTGATCTCTAGTGTTTGCAGAGGTTGTTGATTTAGATTTGTTCTCTTTGCAGAGTTCCTTGCTCGGCAATTACAAGTTTATACCTCTTTGATTTCTTGGTTAAGTATTGGAATGACTTGTTCAGTTTGCAGAGATATCATCTCGGCAAACAAGAGAAGTTGAATACATTGGTTAAGTATTGGTGATCTGTGTTAGTGCTTGTACTATTTGCCGAAGTATAAGGTCGGTACTTAGTTAAAATTGACATTGATCAAAATACTGAAAAGATACTTAGTTTGTATACCGAGATATTTGCTCGACATTCTTCACAAATCGACTTTTGTCAAGAACATCTTGTTATATTTGCCGAGGTCTGAGCTCGGCATTCTTCAGAAATCCAGTTCCAAAAATCTTGTAATTTTTCTGTAATTTCTCAAATTTTTACCATGTCTGCAAGAGAGTCTTTGGCTCTAGGTTCGGATGGAAGACCTCCTGTGTTGTTTAGAGGATCTTACCCTCTATGGAAGAAATGATTTCTGAATTGGATTGATCGACAAAAGAATGCAAAGAACATCAAAAAATCTTTGAAAGATGGCCCTGAAATTCCCAAAAACCCAGTGAATAATGAACCTCTACCAGAAGAAAGCTGGAATGCTGAACAGAAAAATCGTGTAGAGGCTGATCAAATGTCCATTGCTTATCTTTATCAAGCACTTCCAGATGATATATATTGCAATGTTTACTCGTATGAAACTGGCAAGGATATTTGGGATGAGGTTGAAAAACAAATGGAAGGTTCTGATGTTTCTAACACCATAAGGTTGTCAACTGTTTTGAACATGTATGAGACATTCAAACAGCAAAAAGGAGAACCTCTCAATGATGTCTACATCAAATTTTACAATATCATCACTGAACTGAGGAAAAATGATTTCAAAAGAACAAACATGGAGTTGAACATCAAGTTCATCAAGAATCTTAAAGAAGAGTGGCAAGTTTAAGGGACCTAGCTGAACCAACAAGCAAATTTTGGGAACTTGACGATTCACACTTTGTTTGAAAAATTGACATTGAACACTGATCAAGTTCTAAAGACTCAAAAGATGAAAGAGGAAAGTGTTCATACTGATCCACTGGCTCTAGTAGTTGAAAAGTGTAATGTATGTAATTGAGCTTTACTATGTATTTTAGTGTGTGTTAATGGAGGTTGTGTGTGTGTTAGTGTGTGTATGTGCCGAGAGAGGGAGAAAGTGAGAGAGTGGAAAGATTGGATAGCATGGAATGTGATCAAAGTTACAATTCAAAGCTATGGAGGGGGCTTTATATACTTCCTATACAATTTACACTAGTCCCCTTTCCATGCTTATGAGAATTACAAATAAGTACAAAACATTATAAACATACAAATCAAATAGTAGAAATTATATTTCTAACAATCATTCCCTTAGTAGTGATTTGTCACAAATGTATCCCAGATTCAAAAGTCTTTAAGCTCGATTCCTTGGTCTTTTCTCATGTGGATACCAGAACCAGTTTTCACCTTCAGGTATATCTTCGGGGACCACCATGTTTGCTTCATAGTTTCTAGGAGGAATATTGTGTGGTCCCAAAATATTACTAGGTTCATATTTGATCCAGCATCCTCCTCTTCTCCTCTCAATGTACTTGGATTTCTTAACATACTTCGCTTCCCTTAACATTCTAATACTCTCTTTGAAACCCAGCCTTTTATCAATCTTGCTGATTACTTTATCGAGTAGAGCTTTCTTCTGATCTGACTCTTCATCTTCGGATAAGCAAAATAGTACATTCTTACAGAATTCAAGGGTTCCATCAGAGTAAGAAGCAAGGTCGCACGTTTTAAGAAAGATCTTTTTCTTCCTGCTGTTAAGAAATACTACACCAAGTGTTGGTTTTTCGAGAACATGACCAATATTCAATCTTTCTATGTCTTATGTGTAAAGGCTTTGATCTGGATACGAGACATTAATCTTCCTCTTAACCAACTCAAACCCAATTTGAAAATCTTCTAATGATGCATGTTGAATGACGCTAGACATGTACCTCTTCACCGCATCAAAGGCAATTAGATCTTCATGATATCTTTGAATAGCATTCACGTAGTGGTTGTAGAGGAAAATCAAGTCATCAACTGGAAGCAGTTTGAAATGAGCTTCATTGAATCGATAAATCAAGCCATTCTCTCTTTTAACATGAAAACAAGGTATTGAGATATGAGTCTTCCTTATCAAGATCATTCTGACTAGCACCACTATCCTGTACTTCCTCTGATCTTCAAGAATACTTGGATTGTAGCTATCGACAAGTTTAAGGAGAGATCTATATTCTTCAACTTTTTTTGGATCCTTAAACTTGTACATAGCAGCAAATTCTGGTCTTCCCACTTTGACAGCTTTAGTGGCTCCGCAGAAGATTGGAAATGCTCCTTCTTCCAA
Source organism: Erigeron canadensis (assembly GCF_010389155.1). Taxonomy (NCBI): domain Eukaryota; kingdom Viridiplantae; phylum Streptophyta; class Magnoliopsida; order Asterales; family Asteraceae; genus Erigeron; species Erigeron canadensis. Next base: position 20,639,066 of record NC_057769.1, read on the forward strand.
GAATCTTGATTTGATTGCAGCTTGCTTTGGCTTAATACCAAGCGCAACCATTCTAGCTTGATCTCTGAGGAAGTACCCCCTATTCACGTAGTTCCATTGTTCTTCTGTTAGTTCTGTGGGGAAGTAGTCGGGAAGTGGTTCTTCTTCAGAAATGATGGCTTCTCTTAACACTTGTTTAAATGTAGACTTTTTGAAATCTTGAGAGACAGCATCTGGAGTTTTTCTTAGCTCATCAAACCCTTCAAAATCATTGAAAGAGTATTGCTTAGGAGTAGACACAGATGGAATTGTAGACTCTTCAGCTTCATTTCTTCCTGAAGTACTAGTGGTAAAATAATCAAGATCAGCAAATTCTTCAAACACTGGTTCTTCAGTTGATTTTTGAGTCTCCACAAATTCTGGAACATTCAACACTATGTTGTCTTTAATAGCTTTTGTGTCAGCCTCTCCTTCAGCAAATTCTATTATAGCCTCATCAATTACATCTTCATCAACAAACACATTATCTTCCTCCTCTCCTTATTTCTTCTCTTTGTTCAGCATTTTCAATTTCCTGCACATTCAAACCCAATCCTTTCCACATTTCATCTGATCTAGCCCTACACTCGGCTAATCTATCAATCTCAGCTTGATCATCCTCACCCACATCAACATTTCCAACTTCAACTCTTTCCCCCATCTCCAAATCTACATTCGTTTCTTCAACTCTTGCCGTATCTGCATTGGCTTGACCATCTCCTTGGTTCTGCCCCTCGGGGTGATCATCGGAATTAGGATCATCCCGTCTGGAAGAAACCAAGTCCGGTCGGCAAGACTCAAGAGCAATTAACCTGAGCTCGAAGGCAGCAAGTTTGGCATCATATTCAGCCTTCTGAGATAGTACTTGCTCTTTCAAGGCTTCAACTTGACTTGCATGCTCCATTTCTCTTTTTCTCAACTCCAGAGCATTCAACACCCCCTATCAATCATAGTTATGTTTTCACCATCATCCCTCAAGATATGTAGTAAATGTTTGCATATATTTTCTTTGTCTTGTTGATTTAAGGTTGATGAAGTTTGATGGGGTGTTGTTGTTTGAAGTGGTGTTGGTGTTTGTGCAAATGGTGGAACCAACCCGGAGGCTGTTGGCACACTGGTGGTGTGACCTAGACCAGCCAAAGCTGTTTCAGGATTTCCTGCAGATCCTTGGGATAAACCCTCACCAGCAGTTGGAGATTTAATGGCTTCACAACCAGAATCAAGGTATGTCCTAGACTGTGATAAGTCACTGTCCGGGACTTGTTGTTGAGTAACACCTCTAACAACACCAGGGTCAGTGAGAATGCCCATTTATACAGTCTCAGTTTGATCCCGAGAAACAGCAGTGTCACCTTGGCGTTCATACTGTCTCCCAGTCTCAGTGTGAGAACTGTTGCCTGCGGCTACAGCTGGCATAATGTTAGCTAAGGCAGGACTTCCAAGCTGTCCTAGAGGGTCACACACAGTGGGTCCCTCTCCGCTTGTTCCGGCATCAGTACAAAACTGAGCTTGCTGGTTTGTGTCCCAAGGAGAACTAAACTCTAGTGCACGAAATGAAGGCGAGAGGTGGGGATGGTCCTCTCTTATTTCAACACTCTCATCCTCCAAATGAGGAGAGTGTGGTGAACGTGGTTGTTCCCTGTGCATATCTGAGACTAACTCCTGTTATGAGGAGTCAGAATGGCTGGGAGATGTTTGTGCATGCAAGAGTGGGGAGCTCTCGACTTCTACCCTAGGGTTGTCATCCCGGCTAGACTCATTGGTTTCATCTATTAGAGGGAAAACGTTTTCTTTACGCCCTTATCCTAGTCCGGACCTCTCAACCTCTCTTGTGTTTTCAACTCCTCCTTCATTCCTTCCTTATACCTCCGGCACAACCTCATCTCAAGTGCCCAGATCCTCAGAAATAACATCATATATCACACTTGCAATAGTTTCTGTGATATGATCATCATCATAGTCTGTCGAGGTACCAAAAGATTGATCAACATTAAGTGTACCCGACTCATCTCTCTGCAAGCTTGAAGATGAAGCAGAGTGTCTCTTCTTGTGCTTCTTCTTTGTAAGTTTCAACAAACCAGACTTAGATTTGATCCTTCAAGCTTGCATTTTCAATCTTCTCCCAGGGATGGGAGCGGGAATGGTTGATGTGGTTTCAAGAATTGTAGATAATTGTGGTAGAGAAAGAATTGGTTGAATCAGAGAAGAAATAGAAGGAAGTGGTGTAGAAGTTGTTGTTGGAATAGATGGCGGTGATTGTGATGGTGGTGGTGTTGTTTGAGAAGAAGAGAGGGTTGGTGTGATAGGAGTTTCAATTGATACTCGTTTAACTTTCTTCCTCGGTTGCTCAACAGTCCCCTCACCTCTATCCCCTCTTTTTCATTTAGATAACCTAGGACCCTCACTTGGTGACCTATGCACAGTTGGGGTAGGAGTCTGTCGGCTTTCAGACCCAAGAACTGTGTCTAACCACTCTCTATATGTCCTAAGATGGGGACTGTTAGCCGGTACAAGATTAAGCAAAAATGGTGGAATAGGAAAAGGTTTTGCAAGCTCACTTCCTGTGCCCCTTAGATTGGATTTATACATTCAATGACACATTTGAACGAGTCATCTAACTTGGGGATTACATCAGTAGAATCAAAAACATCTTCAATGATGTATGGGATATACTTTCTTTCTTGCCCATCTTTGCCTTTTACTACTTGAGCCATTTTCTCCCAGATTATCATTGCATAATCTCATAAGTACACAGTGGAATTATCGTAGAACATAACTACATGAAAATAAAGGATTCGGTGAATCCAAGCCAACATTTAAGGTACAAGATACAAAGTAAACAAGAAGTCATGAATGAGAAATAAAACGGGTCATTACAACTAATCTCATAAGTACTAAACATGAACCCTAAGTGGACAACGGACCACGGATCCATGGGAGTCCAAATCCAAGCTCTAGCAGGAACAACAAGTAGCCATCAATACTCTAACTTAACACGAATACCTGAAAAGTGCACTAAACAAGGTCAACACTAGGTTGGTGAGTTCGTAGTGATGGATCACATGAAGTCATCGCCAATAATCACAATACATATAAGGAAGATCAAGCATACCAGTAGCCTTCACGTGCCACACTAAAAACACATCAAGATTTCACAATATAAACAAGCGTGTAATGGAAAACATATATAATGCCAATGCCAAATAGGAATCGTATGCATGTCAATGTCATAATGCATATGATATGCATGCCAATGTCGTGATGCGTATGATATGTATGGCCATCTATGCAACGATACCCACATGTCATCATGACCAATGTGGCATCTCAAAAATGCTTCGGCGTATATACGTCTATATACCCGATCAAGACCGGTGCATACGTCTATACCCCCGGATAAATATTTGTCTCAACAGACAATCATCTCATCAAATGCATGCTTACGTACCCCGGGGAGCGAACGGCCCCGCACACGATTCCCCGCATGGGTGCGAACGTTCTCGCTCACGTTTCCCATTAGCGTGGGGCTACGTACATCTCAACAATAACCAACCAATGCAATCCCAAATGCATTTCCCCGAACAGCCCCCAAGCCTTAGTTTACCACAAAGACCAACAAACAAGCCAATATCCAAATCAAAGCTTAAGTGTGTTGCCTCTATCACAATTCCATCAATAATCATCCATCAATCCAACCATCTAACCGAACTATACATACATACACTTAAGAGGGCTTGCTTTCAAAGAGTCCTTGATGCTTGTATACGGGTCACCCGCAGCCTTCCCACCACATCTCAAACCTTTTGAAAGCAAAGACGACTTCCATGTATGTACATCTATCCTAAATAACCACAATATTCCAAACATATGCATAATCCATCAAACAATCCATCAATCAATCCACAATTCAATCAACATTCGATCACACAATATTTAATCATAACGAATGAAAATAAATTAAATAAAATCATCAACCATCAATAAATCAATCAAACAATTAAACACGTAAGGGTGCACTTTCCAGCCCGAATCTCAAGCAAGTAGGGAACTACGGAACTCACCTTGGCTTCTAAGCTACAATAAAGAGTTAACAAAGAGTTATAAACGCTCAAAAACCGCTACGAGTCCGCAGCCTAGCAATAAATATCATATTATCATCAAAGTCAACTTCTATAATCCTAAACAAGTTGGTTTGGTACGATTAAGGTCGAGTCACAACTCTTAGACGTCTAACCGCTTTCCCGCGTAAGTACAAGACACATTCAACTCGACATTTTTAAAAATGGAGAAAGATTCATGAAAAATGAATGTTACTACAAGAAAGTAGACTCTTATACGGCTCCAACGATAGGTCATATGACTCAATTGGACTTACGGATCAAAAGTTATAAGCGTTTGAAGTTAACGAAGAATCGCTGGTTCAGCAACTTTTCACTGCGCCGCAGTGGGGTCTGGCACCTCCCACTGCGGCGCAGTGAGCCTAATCTGCAATAGAAACTTGGCCAAAAACAATCCAAAACATCCCAAAACCTCATTTTTGACCCAAGATCGACCCAAGGACCTTTCCAACTCGTTTTTAAGCATAATTACACATATATAAACATAAACCAACATAAACCATCTCATAATCTTCTCCCAAAACATCAAATCTTTGCTCAAATCCATTTTAACCCATTTCAAACCCTAATTGGACCCTGATTCGATTTGAGCCGATTCGTGACCCGAATTTACTTGTAATCAACTAGAAACATGTTTATAAGTATAAATTGATGATTAAAAGATGAGTTTCACTTACCAAATCTTGCTGCAAGTGTTAAACCCGATTTTTGACCCAAATGGAAGAGTTTTCTTCCACCTTGTGACCGAAATTTGAGATATGTTACTAAGAAGATGATGAGGATGAAGATTCAAGCACTAATCTAACCCAAACAACAATTAATGATGAAGAAATCTAGTGAGAGAGTGAGATTGATTGTGTGTGTTCTTGAAGAAGATAGAGAGAGAAAGAGAAGAGTGAATAAAGGGTGGTGGAGGATGGAGGTGGGGATAAAGGGGATAGGGTTGGATCATGGGTCTTGGGTTATGGGTTGACCCGCTTCACACATCTAGCTCAATTAAATCGTTGCCTTTTTTGTCGTCTAAAATCATACCGTCCAACGAATGGTCAAGTGACCTATTAAGCATTTGCCCATTATTTGATCTCAAAGGAGCTAAATCATTCTTTATTCGTGTTTACTAAGCATTTTACATAAAAGTCAAAGTGTCAAAATTCGCGAATGTTACATTATTCCCCCTTCAAAAGAAAAAATCCTACTTACCAAGTAGATGCGGTTATTAGACTCTCACACAGTCCTTTCACTATCTAGTGAACTCGTTTAGTGTTTAGTATACTGTCAAATCCTCGAACTTGTGTATCGCTCGTTCTTAAATTTCTTGGTCTCACTAACTAAAGTGCTGCCAGTTCTTCAACTAGGTTGGGTTACAGTCATCCTTCTTTTTCATCGACATATGAAGGGTAGGGTCCACCAAACACCTACGCCCTTTCTGGGAGGGCATCAATTACTTTCTGGAAAGGCATCAAGCATGTATTTAACACATTATACATGGTGTGTCAGAGAATAGCAACATTCATTCTCTTAAAGTCTCTCAAAGATCCCAACATTCATTCTATCTGTTATTGCTGCAGCTGTTATTTACAGAGTAAACCCAAATCATAATGTAAAAGAAGGTAGTGTATGATCCTTAATTGTGGTATTTATAGGCTGATAATCAAGCATTTCAGGCATAAATGTTGCATTTTCGGATATATTAGGATTTACATATAAATATTTATATTTGAATACATCAATTAAATACAATTAATATACTTCTGTCAGAAAATTTGTATTTTCTTATAAGTAATTAGTTTGTTTTATGACCATTTTGTGTTGGTTACATTCTGTTACATTTGCAGTTTTTTTTAACTCTCTTAGGTGCTGAAAATAGGCTGTTTTGGTGCTGAAAAAATGATGAATTGTTGTTTTTGGTGCAGAAAGATGCAGTTTTGCTGCTGTTTTTCTTGCTGAAACAGTGGATGTTGCTGCTGGTTTTGCTGCATAAACATGAAGAATTGCTGGTATTTTAGCTATGTTGTTTTGGTGATGAAACGGGCAGCATTGCTGCTGTTTTTGGCTCTGTTACGTCTAAGGTATTTCTCATGCTTTTATATTCTAAATAGTTTATTATATGTGCCCCCCTATGAGTTTGAAATTGCCTCTTTAATGCGTTGGGAGTTCACTGAACAATTGAATTTTGTGCGCATACATTCTTTCAAGATCAGTTGGTTATTCAACAGATGCGTTTGCTCTTGCTGTTCTGGAGGGCAGCACACAAGCAAGCGGTATGGTTTCCAGAAGAGTTACACATTGCTCTTGATGTTATTCTAGTAAGAAGTAGTCCATTGTGTCCTCTTTGAATGTATAAAAATGTTGAGGTATAATTCTGGTCTTAAGCAAATGTATTATAATACTTTTTTTGTTATTTTGGGAATAGCTGGCTAGTAACTCGTCCCAAAATGTCGAACTACTGCTTCAAGGATGACTCGGGTAGTCTTATTGTATACTCAGCTGTCAAACTAACTTGTGAATTACTATCGATATGTAACTTTTGTCGTTGCTTAATTTGTGACTTATCGTGAATTAGTACTTGAATTAACCTCATTGTTTTGATATATATATATATATATATATAGGAGAGAGATCAAATAAGAAAGTGTCTTAATGAGAGAAGGGAGAGAAGGTCTTATTAACCAATCAGAACGCGACATGTGGATTTTAAAAAAAAGAATGCGGTGGCATTTTTGTAAATAAATCAAACTTTTGTCAGTCTGGTTTTGGGTCAGCTTAGGTCTGGGTCAGCTTGAGTTATGATCAGCTTGGTCTGTCAGCTTGGTTGGTCAGCTTGGTTGGGTCAGATTGGTCATCCTGGGTTATAGGTCAGCTTGGTCAGTCTGGAATCTGGGTCAGCTTGGGATCTACATTTGTGTAGATTATGTGTAGTTTTGTGTCAAGCTGACCCAACCCACGCTAACCAAGCTGACCCAACCTGACCCAAACCCCAAGCTAACCCAACCCAACCCCAAGCTGACCAAACCTGACCCAAAACTTATAATCTACATTTGTGTAGATTAATCTACATTTGTGTAGATTGTGTCAAGCTGACCCAACCCAAGTTAACCAAGCTCACCCAACCTAACCCAACCTGACCCAGACCCCAAGCTGACCCAACCCAAACCCAAGCTGACCCAACTTGACCCCAAGCTGACCCAAAACCCATAATCTACATCTGTGTAGATTGTGTTAAGCTGACCCAACCCAAGCTGACCCAACCTGACCCAGACCCCAAGCTGACCCAACCCAACCCTAAGCTGACCCAACCTGACCCCAAGCTGACCCAACCCCAAGCTAACCCAACCAAACCCAACCTGACCCCAACCTGACCCAATCAGACCGTGACCCAAATCTGACCAAACTGATCATGCTGACCAACTAAGTTGATCAGAACCCAAGCTGAACCAGACCAAGTTGACCACCCAAGCTGACCCAGAACCCATACTGACCTACCAAGCTGATCATAACCCAAGCTGACCCTGACCCAAGCTGACCCAAAACCAGCCTGACAAAAGTTTGATTTATTTACAAAAATGCCACCGCGCATTTTTTTTCATTTTCACACATGTCGCGTTCTAATTGGCCTATAGGACCTTCTCTCCCTTCTCTCCTTAAGATACCTTCTTTCAGGATCTCTACCCTATATATATATATATATATGAAATGCGCTATTTTGATATTTGTGTTTTTAATTTTGTATTATTAGGTTTTTAATTCTCATTTAATAGAAAATTAGGAACTGAAAATTTTTATATGACACGCAAAAACGCACGTCATAAACCGAGGGTCATAAGTGCGCATCATAGACGGATGACGCCCAAATGCGGGTCATGAAAATTTATGACTGGTCCTTCCTTGACGCGCTTTTGCGCGTCATCTGACCCCTTTATGACGCACATTGCGGGTCATAAATAGCTGTTTTTCTAGTAGTGTTTGAAGTCCTAGCTGTCCCCTTGGTTCCATAGCATTCTATTGTTTGATTTCATCGTTATACGGTTGATTTGAAGAGGTTTTGATCCATAGTTTGCATCCTTCTTGTAATCTATAGGTATTTGAGGTATTATTACATTGATTTCATGTCCTTTCAATCCCTTGATTCGTTTCATAACTGATCTAGGTCTTTAGAGGGTTGATTAGAGTCAAAATCATGAGTTTTAATCGATTCGGTAACCTAAGGCGTTTGTTATTGTGATACAAATCAAGAAAGGATTAATCAATGATTTCATTATATCATTATGATCTTAAAATGGTGAATTTTGAGGTGCCAAAGTCGTTCATAAGGTTTGGGGTCGTTTGGGGTGTGTTTGGTTAAGTTTTGGAGGTTAAACAATGAGTTTTGTGCAGAGTCGGGACTAGCTGCGGCAAAACTACTAAGCTGTGGCGCAACCAAAAAACAGTGACACTTAGCTGCGTCGCAACTTGGTAGTTGCAACGCAATAGCGACAGAATTTTCAAATTGCCATAACTTTTGAACCGTAACTCCGTTTTTGACAAATAAGCTATCTACGGTATCATGAGACAGTCTACTTTCTAATGGTAATGCTTTTAAAAGATGATGATGATGTCAAGTTTCCAGAAAGGTTAATTTAGTGAGTGAATGTCGGGTTCCGTCGAGTTATGTAAGCCCTTAAGTATTAAACGAACCTCCGATGCATCAAGCATTGTCATGAGTCATGTTTATAGTTTTTTAGACTTGATTCATGACCATAAGTAAGTGGGTACTTGTTAGCTCATTATGTTGCCTAATGATTATAGGTAGTCGGGGATACTTGCAAAGCTCGGTAACTTACGTTATCATTTCTTGTACGCTTCTACGAGGTAAGATACATGACTTTTCTCACACTGGAGGCACACCAAAATGTGGTTTTCTATAAGTAATCTTTTAATCGGATTATCTTATATGTATTGGGTTTTTCGGGTTTTGTGGGAATATATGCATGTTGAAATGATTTATGTTGATATGATGACGTTTAAAGTAGAAGTATATATATGTGCATATGAAGTATGATGCTTATAATGACGTTGCTATGAAATGTTTAAGATATGTGTTGTTGATAATGTCGTTGATATGACTTGATGTTGATATGTGATGGCTTATATGTGGGACTTAAGTATGATAAGTCTAGTTCACTAGATAGATGTGGGAATTGTTATGAGTTGTGCACGTTAGTGGGATTAAATGCAAAAGTAGACGTGGGACTAATTAGGTAACGATTGTGCCTAATGTTAAAGTAAAATGTGAGATGTGGGAAACCGTTCTAGCCTTAGTGTTAGTGCGTAAAAGGTAAGAAAGATATAAATACGTGGGAAATGCTATAGCTAATTATGTGAGATTGACGTGGAAGTGTTAAGCTTAACCTGTGCTAGTTTATGCCAAGCTAGTGCGTATGTGGTCGCTTGAGTGGCTCCTTGCGGCATAGTTACGTGGGACTAGTATTTCCGGTTGAAGTGACTAACCACCAATGTTAAAAGCATAACGGGATAATATGGAAATGGCATTGCCTTTCCTAAAAGTTAAGACGTGGGAAATCGTGCTAGTTGTAAAGCTAGTGCGTAATATGTAAGAATAAGTTGATTTAGATAATTACAAGAATATGTGAGAAAGATGTACATGTAATTTAAGACGTGGGATTACAATATGCCGTGAGATTAAGTAAAATATGTGAGACGTATGATTTAACGATGGATAGACACAATTAGCAGTAAATACTCTACATGTGCTATACGTATATATGTGATATGTTTATGTGAGATATGTAAGACCTGACATGTTGATTAAGTTGTAATGATCTGATGCGTTGGGATGTGGGAATAAGTAAAGATGGGATTACCTATGATTGTTGTGGATGATACGTAATGTGATTATGTTTTGAGAAGTAAAATATGATGAAGTTTTATGAAAGTAAAATGAAGAACATTTTATAAATGTGTGTATCTTACTTAGCTAATTTATTAGCTAACACTTGCTTTTATGAAAATGTTGTGTCCTTCAGGATAAGCAGGTTTGAGCTAGGAAATGATTAGCTCGGTGAGATGGGTAGATGCAATAAAGAAGACTAGCATAGTTTGTTGAATGCTTAGACTTCCCCTTTTAGCCTTATATCCTGGCTACTTTTAACTTGGATTTCATTTAACTTGTTTTGATGATGCACGTTAGTAACACCGTTTTATAAAAGTACTATCCGGTTACGGATGGAGCAGTTTTATAGTGATCCTTTTCCGCTACATTTTAAACGTCGTTTGGCAAAGTTTTTTGAAATCCAGGTTTTTAAAATGACGGGTGTTACATATGAGCTTAATATTAGTTGGAATGATAGAAATGGTAGAGGTTTTGCACGGGTATGGATTTACTGAATTTACTATACTGCATGCAACCGGGTATACCACCCGCAAGTGTGTTGTAGTCAGTCTTTTCGTAGTTCGTGATTATTAATTTTATTACTCGATTTCACACATCACTAATCTGATGGGGAAGTTTGATTACAGGGCCTGCGGCCGGCGTTTTAGTTTAGGGTTTGAAGTCGTACGACTAACCCTACAACTTCAACCCCTAAACTAAAGCTTAATTTCTAATTAAAATGATTTCACATGTATAATGTTAAAACTCAATGCAAAATCATATGATTTTCTGCATACATTTTAGATAAATTGCATTCTAAAAGCCTAAAAGCCAAACCTTTGGGGGCTAAAAGCTAATCTAAGGGGGAAGTGTGATTACGGGAACCTGCGGCCCGCACTTTAGTTTACGGTTTGAAGTCGTAGGATTAGCCAACCCTAAACTAAAGCTTAATTGCTAATGAAAAATGATCTCACATGTATAATGTTAAAAATCAATGTAAAATCGTTTATGATTTTATGCATACATTTTAGAAAAGTTGCATTCTAAAATCCTAAAAAGCTAACCCATTGGGCTAAAAGCTAATCCAATGGGGAAGTGTCATTACGGGGGCCTCCAGCCTTGCGCTTTAGTTTATGGTTTCAAGTCGTAGGGTTAACTTAACGGCTAACCCTACAACTTCAAACCCTAAACTTAAGCTTAATTTCCAATCAAAAATGATTTCACATGTATAATGTTAAAAATCAATGCAAAATCATTTTTGATATCATGCATACATTTTAGAAAAGTTGCATTCTAAAACCCTAAAAGCTAAACTCTTAGGGCTAAAAGCTAATCCGAGGGGGAAGTGTGATTATGGGAGACTGCAGCCCACGCTTTAGTTTATGGTTTGAAGTTGTAGGGTTAGCAGTTAGGCTAACCCTACAACTTCAAACCCTAAACTAAAGCTTAATTGCTAATCAAAAATGATTTCGCATGTATAATGTTAAAAATCAATGCAAAATCATTTATGATTTTATGCATACATTTTAGAAAACTTACATTCTAAAACCCTAAAAGCGAAATCCTTGGGGCTAAAAGCTAATCCGATGGGGAATAGTGATTACGGGGGCCTACGGCCCGCGCTTTCCTTTAGGGTTTAAAGTCATAGGGTTAGCCTACCACTTCAAACCCTAAACTAAAATTTTATCACGAGGGCCTTCGGCCCCGCGCTTTAGTTTATGGTTTGAAGTCGAAAGGCTAACCCTACAAATTCAAACCCGAAACTAAAACTTAATTCCTAATCAAATTTGATTTCACATGTATAATGTTAAAAGTCTTGTAAAATCATTTTTGATTTTATGCATACATTTTAGAAAAGTTGCATTCTAAAACCCTAAACTCTAAACCCTTGGAGCTAAAAGCTAATCCGAGGGGAATTGTGATCACGGGGGCTTTCACATTGTATGCTTAAAATCATTTTTGATTTTAAATGTGTTTCTTGGTATATAACTCATTTTGTTTTGTCTCAATGTGCTATACAAAATCATACAATGTAAACGTAAAATCTATTTTGATTTTGAATAGTTGATTTTGAATAGGTTTTCAGACTTTATGAGTAAAATCAAAAATGATTTTGAATAAATTGCTTTTTAAGGAAGCCATTTGGTTTGACTCAATGTGATACACAAAATCATATATGATTTAGGGTATTTTCTTGACAATGTATGTGTAAAATCATATATGATTTTGTATAAGTTTTTCACAATGTATGCATAAAATCAATGTAGGTTTGTTTGTATAGAACTCATTTGCCATGTCTCAAATTTATACGTAAAATCATATATGATTTTGAATATATTTTTCATAGTATATGTTTAAAATCAATTTTGATTTTGAATAAGTTTATTTGTACAGAAGCATATACAAAATCATATATAATTTTGAATATATTTAAGGATACCGAACTCATTTTTTTGGCTAGATGTATGAATAAAATCATATATGAATTTGTATAGGGTATTGACACTCTGTGGGTAAAATCATTTTTGATTTTAAATGGTTTTCTTTGTATGAAACTCATTTGGTTTTGTCTCAATTAATGTGTTATAGAAAATCGTATATGATTTTGTATAGGTTTTCCCCAATGTATGCGTAAAATCCTTTTTGATTTTTAATAGTTGATTTTGAATAGGTTTTTCACAATGTATGCGTAAAATCATTTTTGATTTTGGATAGTTCATTATATATATGATTTTCACACTTTAAGAGTAAAATCAAATAAGATTCTGGGCATAAGAACAAAAGTAACTAAAACCTCAATACAAAATCAAATTTGATTGCACAAACAAAGTAAAACACAAATTTAACAAATTTAAATTTTAGAATAGATCTGTGTACAATCAAGTATGATTGGTTATACAATCAGTAAATATGTATATAATCAAATTTGATTTAGTACATACATTTTGGTTTAGACATTTCATCAAACACATTGTGGGCAAAACTCATTATAAAAATTTTAAACAACAACAACCAAAGATACAACTTCTTATCATATAAAAAACAAAAATAAGAGGAAAAAAACTACAAATCATGGATAAAAATGGTTTGTGTATCCATTTTTTATATAAAAAACATAAACTACATAAAATATCACTCTAATAATATCTAAAACATCATCTTCCACTTGTTGTTGTTGTTGCTAGTGGTTTGAGATGAAGATCCAGATTGTAGTGGTGGTGGCAGCGGTCAGATATGGTGGTGGTGGTGGCAGCGGTCAGATATGGTGGTGGTGGTGGTGGTCACCGTCCAAGGAGGAGAAGAGAGGGAGAGTGTGTGTGTTTGTGTGTGTGTGTGTGTGTTTCCACCAGGAGGAGGAAAGGGGAAAAGAAAGTTTTTTTTTTATTAAGCAAATTTACATATATTCCCCTCCGTGTTTTTTTTTATTTTAAATTAAGGCATAAGTTTCAATCCTAGTCATTGATTGAGATGATCAAATGGCTAGGATTTGATCTTTAGGTTTCATGAAAAATTAAGGATTCAAATGAACATTTACCATATATAGATAGAGAGATTAGGGTTTATGTGGCTGTTAGACACCCAAATTTGGGTGTAAAACCCCTCACATCTTTTTTTTAGTCCATAAAAAACATGGGGGGCCAAGCATTAATAGATATATTCAAAAAATTAGTATGTGAGGGGTTCTACACCCAAGCTTAGATGTCAAACAGTCACATACTTTATTTGCTTATATATATATATATATATGGGTGGGCTATTTTAGGACCACCTCTTATTTTAAGACCAATTAGGACATATGTTTTTTGTAACTTACATACCACCATCATCATCTACTATTATATACAAGACTTTTTAGTTAAAACACTAAGACTTTCCGGCCACGGGCCCACCGGATATTCATGTGTAAGTTAACTTACACATTATTTTCCGACGACGCGGTGGCCGGAAAATCATGGTGGTGTGTAAGTTACAAAAAATACATGTCCTAAAATTTGTCCTAAAATAACTTGCACAATATATATATGTGTGTGTGTGTGTGTGTGTGTGTGTGTGTGTGTGAGGGAAAGAAATATGCGGCTGTGATGTAACTAGTTTAGGTATAAAACTCTTCACATGCCAATTTTTAAAAGATTATACACACATGCATTTCGACTTTTCAATAATCTACCAATAAAATAAAACAGGATTATAGCTTTTATTTAACGACATGTGGCACTGTATTAAAGCGACAAGGGTCCTTTAAATCAAATAAGTTAAGAAAAAAGAAACTAATTAATTCGACAGCTATGTTGTTAGTGTTTGATGATATATCAAAATTATTACTATAATTATATGAGTTACCATGTTTAATATATATAATATATGGAAAAAGGAATATAAGATTGTCCGATACTTAAGCTTAGGTGTGGAAGCTCTCACATCCTAATATTTTATTATTTATTGTTTAATGAATAAATGTCTATGCCCCTATGATTTTTATGGTTTATAAAATTAATATGTGAGTGTCCGGCATCTAAGCTTAGGTACCTAACAGCCTTATATTCCCATCCTCCATAATATATAATTAATATTAATAACTAAGAAAAAGAAAATGGTAAAAGAAGCCCTTAGGGTTTCACTTAATATGCATAAAAAGTTTGTACACTTCCATATTAAATATCGGCCCCTGAATTTTATGGTAAGTGTACAACTAATTAATGCACCTTAATGAAAACCCTTAGGGCTTTGTTTAGCAAAAACCCAAAAAGAAAAACATATATCTATATTTGTAAACGCCTTTTCTGTATCTATAGTTACAATCATTCTTCAATCAATGTTTCCAAAACCTTTGGTTTCTTTCTTTCCTTATCATTCTCCAACTCTTTCTTTTCCTTTATTTGATTAACCATTCGTATCTATACTTTTGACAAGATGTACAATTTTGAATTTTCCCATGAAATCCGATTACTGCTTTCTAGGGTTTTATAATTATAGATAATATATATATATATAGGGGTGAGTTATTTTGAAAACTCCTAAAAGAGAGAACTCAAAAACCATTCTGGAACACACATTCTTTTCCTCTTTCTCTCTCTTCAATTAAATAATAAAATTCATCCAAATCATTCAAAATGTTCTAACTCACAAACCGTAAATCGTTAGACGAAACAAAAAGCATGAGTAGTCTTAAAATTTCGTCCTCTTTCATTAGAGATCCAATTCGATATACTTTTGACGACTTTTTAATTTTCGTTTTCTTTTTGGTACTTACACATAACTTACACATGTGTAGGTTGAACTTACACATGTGTAGGTTGAACAAAAACTATGATTCGGAACGGGCTTCGCCCTTAAGGATATTCATAAACCAAAGCTAGTGGGGGTGATAGGTCATAGAGGGTGATAGGTCATAGGGTGATAGGTCATAGAGGGTGATAGGTCATAGGGGTGACCAGTGAGGGGTGATCTACCTAACGGGCTCCGCCCTTAGCCGCTATTCCTCCGCCATGGACTGACGGGCTCCGCCCTTGACCTTCATTGTTGTGTACATATGTTCATTTACTAAATTACATGTGAAAACAATGATCTTACACATGTGTAGGATGAACCTACACATGTGT
Organism: Erigeron canadensis; assembly: GCF_010389155.1. NCBI lineage: Eukaryota > Viridiplantae > Streptophyta > Magnoliopsida > Asterales > Asteraceae > Erigeron > Erigeron canadensis. Next base: position 20,654,671 of record NC_057769.1, read on the forward strand.
AGGATCAACGCGATGGGAAAAAAAATGAAAATTAAAAAGTCGTCAAAATTATATCGAATTGGATCTTTAATGAAAGAGGACGAAATTTTAAGACTACCCATGCTTTTTGTATCGTCTAACGATTTACGGTTTGTGAGATAAAGCATTTTAAATGATTTGGGTAAATTTTCTTATTTAATGAAAGAGAGAGAAAATATAAGAAAATGAGTGGTCCAGAATTGTTATCGCGTTCTTTTTTATTTGTGCGTTCTCAAATAACCCTTCCTCTCTCTCTCTCTCTCTCTATATATATATATATATATATTTATAATTATGATAAAAAAAAGTTAATGGAGTTATCGTTTATAAATGTTTGAACTTTATCCATAAACAAAAATATAAATATAAACGATTTTAAGTCGACCGTGCATCACGCACGGGTATTAGGACTAGTAATCTAATATAGCGATAGCCGATAGGTAGTCAGATTTAATATTACTTATCATATTAATAATAATAATATAACTTAAGATGTTAAAATGTGGTTCATGTTGTTTTATTTAGAGTGAAATGTTCAATTGAAAACTAAAAATTTGGTGTGAAAACTAAAAAACTGTCAAAACACACTGTGATCTGAATTTAACACAATGTGTTTTAATTGTGCTTTTATAAAACACAATGTGTTTTTATTGTGTAATCTAAAATAAGTTGTGTTAAGTTTTAAATCATTGTGTGTTTTTGATAGCATTGTAAATTAAAAAATTGTTCAAACACACTGTGATATGAACTTAACACAATATGTTTTCGAAAAACATATTAAAAACACATTGTGTTAAATTCAGAACACAGTGTGTTTTGGAGTTTTCTAGTTTTCACGAAAAATTTAGTTTTCAAATGATCAAAACCCATTATTTAGATTAGTATATAGATTAATAAATAATAAATGATATTAAATTATAAGTTCAAAACACAAGTATATTACTATTACTTATTAATTAATTAATGCAAAAAGTTTGACGGATTTTTTTGAAAAAATTTATTTTGGAAATATTGAAGTTGTAAAAAATAAATTTTCACCATGCATAATTTTTTTGTGATGAAAATAGATAATCACGGTAACAATAAATATAATAATACTATTTAAACTAAATTCTGGTTATATTAAAAATTTAAATTCATATATTTAGTTAATTCGTGATGGAAATAGATAACTGTCGTAACAATAAATATATATTACTTTTAATATAGGTATTTGATTAATTAAAAATCTAAATTTATATATAGATTTAAAAAGCACGTGTCGTTTACATAAAGCGACACTTATCAACTAAAAGATGTCTCAATCTTGCTTTAGTTTATATTAGGGAGCCGTTTATAGATTATAAGTGAATTTGATAGTAGAAATAATTTGTGTAAAAAAAGTTTCAAATTCTTTTCCATAAACTTTATTAGGCTCCTCCTTATATAGCACTACTTCTTCCCTTATTCTTCCATTATTCATCAACTATTCTCTCGCCTATAACACTCCAAGAACACCTCCTCCTTATAACCCTCTATTTTTCACATATTCTTCCACTATTTATGAAACGACACGACTTGATTTAATAAAAATCAAGAAATTTTTTTTTTTTTTAAGATGTGCCTCATGTTTTTATACATGCGCCACATTTTTGATCAGACATGAAATATGCGCCGCATGTGTAAAAACACGCGCCAAATTTTTTTTTCAATAGCCACCCAAACTTCAGACTTCGAGAAATGCGCCACATGGACTAAAATATGCGCCACATTTTTATATCACAACATTACTGAATTCAAACATAAATTTGACACAATTATAACATAGTTATATGATCCATTTAAACCAACTTTCACAAACACACCCAAATGGGTCATTTACCCATTTTGACGCTTTTTGAGTCAACACAACATGTTTATAACCATAAGACCATACATACTTTGAATTTGCAGGAATGTACCAAACAAAACTTCACCAAGATGACCAAGGACAACTTAACCAACAAAACAAATGTATCAAGAGGCATGAAGGAGGTGGGACGACTAGCTAGGTTTCTATCAAAATACCATCTCCCGCAAATGGTGACAATACCTTCAACCTACTAGTTGATTCAAGTCCAAAATTTCAATCAACTAATCACTAGTTTCTTCTTCCGGAACCACCTATAAAAAGGTAAACAATTAAAAAGTAAGCGAATACTTAGTGAATAAACTTGCATACAAATATATATCCGAAGGAGGGCAAAAATACAAATGACTATCGCATATAGCCAATGGTGTAACACTCCAACAATGCGGAATAATGGGATATCACAAGAAAAGCACAGCACGACATGGAAATTAAGTAGAGACAAGTCTAGATGCATTAAAAGGATTGGGAATCCATCCAAGTTAATCCAATTACAAATCCGAGACCATACAAAAATGCATAAGGAGCACGACCATCAAACGTTTACAAAATAGAGTACAAAAGATGGTATATGATCCTAAGCATAACCCATAAGCAGGGACAATGAATCATGGATCCACAGTCAAGTCCAAGTCCACTCCTAGCATGCAAACAATCAATTATCATCCAACATGTCTTTGATTCACCTGTTCACCTGAAAAGTGTACTAAAACGGGTCAACATAAAGTTGGTGAGTTCGTAGGTTTAAATAATGAGAATTAAGTGTGTCGGGATATCCACCGTTAACGATATACGAGGATTAGGATACCTCATCACGTCCAAGGAACCCTAAAAGGTTTCACGTTATCACAAGTCAACACAAATTAAAATCAACGTCCAATAATCGTCCATATACATGCAATATCGTCCACATTTAGGTTAAACAACCCATATCCACGGTAATGTTCATACTGGGTGTGGATTCGTCAATCCACCGTCTACGTCCACGTCCACGTCCATGAATATATGAATAACATAACGTCTTATATTATATGAACCAATAACTATTATCACACAAATACGTCCATTAACACATATACGCCCCGTTCCATATTATAACAAAGTATATCATCCGACAACGTTTAAACGACCAAGTACACTTTCCACCCCACATACTGTAAACATAGGGGCTACGAAACTCACCTTTGCCTTGCACGTCGAGTTATACGTAAATTATATGTATTCAACGAAATTTAATTGTCCCGAATTCCTCAAAGTCCACGGCCTATCAATACGTTTATGTAACATATGTATATTAATATGTAAGTATATCAATTTGTATGTATTAATAGGTAATTATACTAATTGTAAGTATCACTAGATAATTATACCAATTTGTATGGTAATTAAATTTAATTTAAATTGTTTTTGGAAAAAAAACTAATCCTTTGACCAATTGACTCAGCCGCCCCCTTTCATTTACTTGACTTCACAGTGTTCATTTAAAATATATATATATGTATATGAATATAAGTTGACACTTTTTAATAGTCAATTCTCAATTAAAAACCCAGTTAACTCTAATCCTCCAAAAACGATCGGCATCCATCCTTGACATGAAACAGATTACAAGAAATTTAAGTGGAAGTCCCATAGATACAAGAGTCAAAGAAGAAGTTTGAGAAATCAAAAGATTGCACCACCGTAAGGTACGGTGGTGGCGGCGTAACCAACGGCGGCAAGGTTACAGCGGGCGTAAGGTAAGATCTGGGGTGGCGTAAGGTACGCTGGTTCAGACCAGGGAGGCGTAAGGTACGGTTAAAACCCACCGTAGGTTACGGTGCCATGGAAAGCTTGATTTCAGCGTCTAGTTGGGCGTAAACAGAAGCTTTTGAGCGTAACCCTCAATTTGAAGAAGGAGAGGGGCGTAAGCTACACCATTACAGGCGTAAATTATGGTAGGCAGAAACACAGGGACGATCTGGGCAAATGAAGAACACCCACAATTGACTTTCGAAGTCAACTTTGACTTCAAGGCTCAAAACCCAAATTGGCAGCTAAGAGGTCGAATTGAGGCAATCTGAAACAAGTTTTCGTGTTTGGTAACCTGTGTGGACGTTAACAAATCAAATTTCCAAACAGATTTGATCCAAAAATCATTTTATTGTAATTAAACTTATTTTTGACTAAATATGTGTATATATATTTATATGTATACCCTAATTTCGATTTAATGAGCTTTAAACCCACATTTTTGTCCAGAGGTTGGTTTTGTTAGGCTAGATACATGATTTGATTCATAACCCACTCAAAATATTTGACCCATTTCACCAATACATTGAAAAACCCGTTTTTGACCCACTTTGTTGCCCAAAACCCTAATTTCGGGTTTTTGTGAGATTTAATCCGAATTTTGGCCACAATTCAGTTTGGTTAGATCAGAAACATGATTTCGAACATAACCCACTATAGAGTTTAGACCCATAACAATAATTAACCAAAGACCCGGAATTTGACCCATTCTAGTTAATTAAAAACCCTAATTCAACCTTATATCCGAATATGATTTGAGGAATGACTCAAAGATGTTTATATATAATTAAAACCTAATTGTAAACATGAAATGAAATCATTGAGACGAATTTGACTTACCAAAACTCCACCGAAGCTAAAAATCCGAATTTAAGCTATAAAACAAGATTTCTTGCACTTATAGACTTGATCTTTTGATATGATGATAATGATGATGGATTTAATGCTAAGTTAACTTGATTAACATTTAATGATGGGGAATTTAGAGAGGGGGAGAAGAGTGTGTAGTTGGTTGCATTTAGTGAGAGAGAGGGAGATGAGAATGAATGGATGGAAGAGAAGTGTAAGAGTGTGATTGGGGAGGGAGTTTGGATATGGGTGGTTCATGGGTCATGGGTCGACCCATGGATCACCCGATTACGTTTCTAAATCAATTAAACGTTATCTTACGTCTTAAATCGAATCAATACGTTCACGTAGCTTCGACTAGCATAAATACACGTTTCTAGTTGATAAATAAATAAATGAATCATTTAAATCAATTAGAATAATAAATCACTTAGCACGTTCGAGTCAACGGGTCGAGATTCATATAAATCCACAAAATCATGAAATTTAATTAAAATTAATCACGTTTAGTGGTGAGTTAATACACACAAAAATCATGAATGTTACATCATTCCCCCGTTAAAGGAATTTCGTCCCGAAATTTAATCTAACTGGACTCATCAAACAAATGAGGATACTTGGCCTTCATGGAATACTCGCATTCCCAAGTAAATTCGGGTCCACGTCTAGCTCGCCATCTCACTTTGACAAGTGTGTACCGAGTGTTCTTAAGCTTTCTAGTTTCCCGGTCTAAGATCTCCACCGGTTCTTCCATGAATTTCAACGTTTTATTGACCCGGATTTCTTCAAGAGGCACATGAAGAGTCGGGTCGGCCAAACACTTCCTAAGATTACAAACATGGAAAACGTTATGGACTCCACTCAAGTTTTGAGGAAGTTCCAATCGATAAGCTACCTGACCAATTCGTTCAAGGATTTTAAATGGGCCTATGTATCTCGGGCCCAACTTGCCACGCTTCACAAACCGAACTACGCCTTTCCATGGGGAAACTTTCAACAAAACAAAATCACCAACTTCATATTCGAGGGGCCGTCGTCTAACGTTGGCATACTCCTTTTGTCTTTCACGGGCCACTCTCAATTTCTCTTTAATTTGTGAGATCACCTTGGTCGTTTCAATGACGATTTCGGGTCCAATGAGTTGGCTTTCACCAACTTCCGCCCAAGCTACCGGTGACCTACAATCTCTCCCATATAAGGCTTTAAATGGCGCCATACCTATGCTAGCATGATAGCTATTATTATAGGAGAATTCAACTAATGGTAAATGTGCATCCCAATTGCCACCAAAATCGATGGCACAAGCTCGTAACATATCTTCAAGGGTTTGAATCGTCCTTTCAGTTTGACCATCGGTTTGAGGGTGGAACGCCGTACTCATGTTGAGTCGAGTACCCAAGGATTCTTGGAACGCCTTCCAAAGCTTTGAAGTATATCGGGCATCCCGATCGGATATGATGGAAATCGGCACTCCATGTTTGGACACTACCTCTTTGATGTACAAGCATGCCATGGTGTCAAACTTATCGCCTTCCCGGATGGCTAAGAAGTGAGCCGACTTAGTCAACCGGTCAACTATCACCCAAATAGTATCCCGACCACTACTCGTTCTAGGTAACTTCGTGATGAAGTCCATGGCAATTTCTTCCCATTTCCACTTTGGTGTCGCCGGTTGAACTAGCAAACCGGGCGGTTTCTTGTGGTCGGCTTTCACTTGTAAGCAAGTGAGACACTCACTAACATACCTAGCAACGTCTTTCTTCATTCCCGGCCACCAATACAAGTCTCTCAAGCCAAAGTACATCTTGTGGGAACCTGGATGAACCGAGTAAGCTGACTTATGAGCTTCATTCATCAATTTCAATCTCCACCCGCCAAGAACGGGTATCCACAACCATTCAACAAAGTATAACCCGTCATCATCTTTTCTATCAAATTGTTCTTCTAAGCCGTGTAATGCTTCATTAATGAAGTTTTCCGGCCTAGTGGCCAATCTTTGAGCCTCAATGATGGAGTCACGAACACTCCTTATCACGGTGAGTCCCATAGCTCTAATGCGTCTTGGCTTTATTCGTTCTTTCCGACTCAAGGCATCGGCTACAACATTTGCCTTACCCGGGTGATACCGGATAACACAATCATAATCACTAAAAAGTTCAAGCCATCTTCTTTGCCTCATATTCAATTCACTTTGATCGAAAATGTGTTGAAGGCTTTTGTGATCGGTATATATCACACTTTTAGTCCCATACAAGTAATGCCTCCAACATTTCAAAGCAAATACAACCGCTCCCAACTCCAAGTCATGTATCGGGTAATTCTTCTCATGCACCTTCAATTGCCTAGATGCATAAGCAATTACTTTACCCCGTTGCATTAAGACACAACCCAATCCTTGCCCAGATGCATCACATTAAACAACAAATTCATCGGCTCCATCGGGCAAGCTTAAAATGGGTGCATCACACAACTTGTCTTTCAACAATTGGAATGCTTGTTCTTGTTTTTTGCCCCAATCGAACTTCCTTTCCCTTTGAGTCAATATGGTCAATGGTTGGGCAATCTTAGAAAATTTTTCAATGAATCGTCTATAATAACCCGCCAAACTAAGAAATTGGCGAATCTCGGTTGGTGTCTCGGGTCGTCTCCAATTCTTCACTGCTTCAACCTTGCTTGGATCCATATGAATTCCTTCCTTGCTCACCACGTGACCAAGAAAGTGGACCTCTTCAAGCCAAAATTCACATTTGGAGAACTTGGCATACAATTTCTCTTTCCGGAGTAGCTCCAAGACTTGCTTCAAATGCCTGGCGTGCTCTTCTTTCGTCTTAGAGTAGATAAGGATATCATCAATGAAAACAATGACAAATTGATCCAAGTAGGGTGAACACACCCGGTTCATCAAGTCCATGAACACCGCCGGTGCATTTGTCAACCCAAAAGGCATAACCTTGAATTCAAAGTGCCCATAACGGGTACGAAAAGCCGTCTTGGGAATATCATCTTCATGAACACGTAGTTGGTGATAACCCGACCGCAAATCAATTTTTGAGAAGAAACGAGCACCTTGGAGTCGGTCAAATATATCATCAATCCTTGGGAGAGGATACCGATTCTTCACCGTGAGTTTGTTTAATTCTCGGTAATCGATGCATATTCGGAAGGAACCGTCTTTCTTTTTGACAAATAAGACCGGTGCACCCCACGGTGAATGACTAGGGCGGATAAATCCCTTTTCTTGGAGTTCTTTGAGTTGGGTAGCCAACTCTTGCATTTCGGTGATGGCTAGGCGATAGAGTGCCTTGTCCACGGGAGAAGCATTTGGGACAAGATCAATGCGGAAATCAAGTTCACGAGATGGAGGCAAACCCGGTAAGTCATCCGGGAATACATCCATGAATCTATTAACCACGGGTACGGCTTTTAATTCAATTTTTGTGACATTAACATTATAAATTTTTCCTTCCCATGGTTCGGTTGTCTCGCCTTGAACTACTAACTCAACCCCATCATCTAATGGAATTCTCACCACTCGACTACCACAATCTATGACCGCGTTTATTGCCGACATCCAATCCATTCCCATGATCACATCAAAGCTACCGATATCGAAAGGAATCAAGTCTATCAAGAATGGGTGGTCACATAACTCGAAGGTACAATCACGAACAACTTGGTCAATTTTTGTTAACCCACCATCTACCATTCCAAGTTCAAAATAATACGATAAAGGACTAAGGCTAGCATCAATCAATGGAATGAAGTCATTGGAGATAAGACTAAAATCGGCACCCGAGTCAAATAATACGGTGGCATATTGATTGTTGAGAAGAAAAGTACCTGCCACGACGTTTGGATCAACACGAGCCTCAGCCGCATTAACGGCAAAAGCTCTTCCATGGGGGGCAAGTTGTCGTTGTTGAGCTTGTTGTTGTTGTTGGCCTTGGTTTCCACGGTTTTGATTAGGACCGGCAATTTGGAGTTGATTAGGATGCACGGTCACTTGAACTTGTTGGCCAATGAGATTTGGGCACCGGTTTCGATAGTGGTCTTGGCTACCACATTCATAGTAAGTACCCGGGGCCATCGGGGGATGTCTCATGTTAAGAGGAGTAATATTCAATGGAGCAACACGACGGTCATTAGGACAAAACTTGGAGGTGTGACCCGGTTGGTTGCAATAGAAGCAAACATCACATCTCATGGCGGGTTGATGGTGACGATTACACCTAGGGCATAAAGGATTAGCCCCGGCATAACCACCTTTTGGAGGACCCACCGCCGGCACAACCGCCGCAAAAACCTTCCCACCACGACTAGGGCGTTTATGATCACGCCTCTCCTCTCTCCTGGTGCCGCTTGACTCAGCCACATCCTTCCTTTTGTTGTCATTTTTGTTCAATTTACCACCCCAAATGAGCTCCAAAGTCACACTAGCGGTGCGAGTGGTTGCTTCCTTGTATGTTGAAGGCATGGTGGGGTGAGAAACAAGCATTCTCACTTCATGAGGCAACCCCGCAACATACTTCTCAACTTTTACTTCTTGTGGGCTCATATAATGTGGAATGAGCCTAGAGAGTTGACCAAAACGGCGAGTGTAACCCTCATAGTCTCCACCCTTCATGGCAAGCTTGGAAAATTCCATTTGCAAGTTTCTCATTTCATGGGTCGGGCAATACTTAGCAATTATCATATTCTTAAACTCTCCCCATTGAAGGTTGTTAGCCACATCAATCTCCACTTTTTCAACCTCCTCATTCCACCATTCAAGAGCACCACTCTTCAACATATCGGTGGCATAAGTAATTCGTTGGTGGTAAGCACAACCACTTCGGACAATGATCGCCTCAATCGCCTCCAACCACTCTAGACAACCCGTAGCACCATTGTCTCCATGAAACTCCGGAGCCCCACATTGCTTAAAGTCTTTAAACAAACATCCTTGATGGTAACCATCGTGACCCTTTGGTCGCACAAAGCCTTCTCCATTTGCATTCACATCCTCTTCTTCATTTTCGTTTTCATTTTCATTCTCAACATTCTCCTCTTCAACTTCCGACTCTTCTTGAGGACCTCTAGCATCCATGGCCATTTGAATTCGGGCCACTAGATCCGGCATGAGATCATTTAGGGCTTGAGTGATAACCTCGGTTGATACCCGAGGGTTTGCACCACCCCTGACACCTCGGCCACCACGACCTCCTCTACCACCACGCCCTCCTCTACCACCACATCCACCTACATTTGCCTCTTGTTCATCTTGACGTCGGGGATTTCTCACGACTCTCTTCGGTCTAACCATAGTCCTGAGCACACGTGTTAGATTAGCAAGTTAGTTCTCACAATTCACGCACACGAGTTAGCCAAAAATAAACTATCACAAAACAAGCATTTCATATCTAGGGTTTCCCTAGACCGTCTAACATGCATATTTCTGCGGGGATTTTATCATGGCAGTAATCTAAGGCTTCATCGATCATACCAATCACAGTCAACCATGCAATCACGAATCATCCAACATAATACAAAATGGGTCAAGTCATAACAAGGCGGGTAAAGCATAGTCCGAATCTTAACTTCAACATTCGACATATTAAAAGTGTTTGTATACAGGGTGTACTAGCGGCTAACCCTCCACAACGTTAATATATTGAATGGATGTCGGGATTTGGTTCTGTTATGTTCTCTAAGTATTGATCGGGTATGTATACAGGGTGTACCAGCGGCTAACCCTCCACCTAACCAACACTCATCAAACATACCGGGTTTCCTACTATACTTCATCCACAATGCGCAATCCACGAGACCATTAACTTTATATGACATAGGATAACCATAAATTTGTTGATCAGGCGCCTCTAGGGTTACCGAATGTCATACTCCGTTAATACCCTCATTTCACTTTGCTAGGGTTAAACAATAAACTATAAGAATGTACGTTAACGTTCGTTCGGCAAGTCACGGTGTATCCCGACACTAACACATACGTCAATCAAGTCATCACATAACAATCAAGTCATAAAAAACCTACGAACTCCGTTTAAACAAGTTTTATGCATCATACAATTCACGTTGCATACAAAATTTCCTATCATGCATGCTAATTATGAAATAAGGGTGCAATGGCTATAGGCTAGGTCAATCCACCTAACTCTTTACAACCATGGCTCTGGTACCATTCTGTAACACCCCAACAAGGCGGAATAATGAGATATCACAAGAAAAGCACAACACGACATGAAAATTAAGTAGAGACAAGTCTAGATGCATTAAAAGGATTGGGAATCCATCCAAGTTAATCCAATTACAAATCCGAGACCATACAAAAATGCATAAGGAGCACGACCATCAAACGTTTACAAAAGAGAGTACAAAAGATGGTATATGATCCTAAGCATAACCCATAAGCAGGGACAATGAATCACTGATCCACAGTTAAGTCCAAGTCCACTCCTAGCATGCAAACAATCAATTATCATCCAACATGTCTTTGATTCACCTGTTCACCTAAAAAGTGTATTAAAACGGGTCAACATAAAGTTGGTGAGTTCGTAGGTTTAAATAATGAGAATTAAGTGTGTCGGGATATCCACCGTTAACGATATACAAGGATTAGGATACCTAATCACGTCCAAAGAACCCTAAAAGGTTTCACGTTATCACAAGTCAACACAAATTAAAATCAACGTCCAATAATCGTCCATATACATGCAATATCGTCCACATTTAGGTTAAACAACCCATATCCACGGTAATGTTCATACCGGGTGTGGATTCGTCAATCCACCGTCCACGTCCACGTCCATGAATATATGAATAACATAACGTCTTATATTATATGAACCAATAACTATTATCACACAAATACATCCATTAACACATATACGCCCCATTCCATTTTATAACAAAGTATATCATCCGACAACATTTAAACGACCAAGTACACTTTCCACCCCACATACTGTAAACATAGGGGCTACGAAACTCACCTTTGCCTTGCACGTCGAGTTATACGTAAATTATATGTATTCAACGAAATTTAATTGTCCCGAATTCCTCAAAGTCCACGGCCTATCAATACGTTTATGTAACATATGTATATTAATATGTAAGTATATCAATTTGTATGTATTAATAGGTAATTATACTAATTGTAAGTATCACTAGATAATTATACCAATTTGTATGGTAATTAAATTTAATTTAAATTGTTTTTGGAAAAAAAAACTAATCCTTTGACCAATTGACTCAGCCGCCCCCTTTCATTTACTTGACTTCACAGTGTTCATTTAAAATATATATATATGTATATGAATATAAGTTAACTCTTTTTAATAGTCAATTCTCAATTATAAACCCAGTTAACTCTAATCCTCTAAAAACGATCGGCATCCATCCTTGACATGAAACAGATTACAAGAAATTTAAGTGGAAGTCCCATAAATTTAAGTGGGAGGCGTAAGGTACGCTGGTTCAGACCAGGGAGGCGTAAGGTACGGTTAAAACCCACCGTAGGTTACGGTGCCATGGAAAGCTTGATTTCAGCGTCTAGCTGGGCGTAAACAAAAGCTTTTGAGCGTAACCCTCAATTTGAAGAAGGAGAGGGGCGTAAGCTACGCCATTACAGGCGTAAATTACGGTAGGCAGAAACACAGGGACGATCTGGGCAAATGAAGAACACCCACAATTGACTTTCGAAGTCAACTTTGACTTCAAGGCTCAAAACCCAAATTGGCAGCTAAAAGGTCGAATTGAGGCAATCTGAAACAAGTTTTCGTGTTTGGTAACCTGTGTGGACGTTAACAAATCAAATTTCCAAACAGATTTGATCCAAAAATCATTTTATTGTAATTAAACTTATTTTTGACTAAATATGTGTATATATTTATATGTATACCCTAATTTCGATTTAATGAGCTTTAAACCCACATTTTTGTCCAGAGGTTGGTTTTGTTAGGCTAGATACATGATTTGATTCATAACCCACTCAAAATATTTGACCCATTTCACCAATACATTGAAAAACCCGTTTTTGACCCACTTTGTTACCCAAAACCCTAATTTCGGGTTTTTGTGAGATTTAATCCGAATTTTGGCCACAATTCAGTTTGGTTAGATCAGAAACATGATTTCGAACATAACCCACTATAGAGTTTAGACCCATAACAATAATTAACCAAAGACCCGGAATTTGACCCATTCTAGTTAATTAAAAACCCTAATTCAACCTTATATCCGAATATGATTTGAGGAATGACTCAAAGATGTTTATATATAATTAAAACCTAATTGTAAACATGAAATGAAATCATTGAGACGAATTTGACTTACCAAAACTCCACCGAAGCTAAAAATCCGAATTTAAGCTATAAAACAAGATTTCTTGCACTTATAGACTTGATCTTTTGATATGATGATAATGATGATGGATTTAATGCTAAGTTAACTTGATTAACATTTAATGATGTGAGAATTTAGAGAGGGGGAGAAGAGTGTGTAGTTGGGTGCATTTAGTGAGAGAGAGGGAGATGAGAATGAATGGATGGAGGAGAAGTGTAAGAGTGTGATTGGGGAGGGAGTTTGGATATGGTTGGGTCATGGGTGGTTCATGGGTCATGGGTCGACCCATGGATCACCCGATTACGTTTCTAAATCAATTAAACGTTATCTTACGTCCTAAATCGAATCAATACGTTCACGTAGCTTCGACTAGCATAAATACACGTTTCTAGTCGATAAATAAATAAATTAATCATTTAAATCAATTAGAATAATAAATCACTTAGCACGTTCGAGTCAACGGGTTGAGATTCATATAAATCCACAAAATCATGATATTTAATTAAAATTAATCACGTTTAGTGGTGAGTTAATACACACAAAAATCACGAATGTTACAAATGGTATGGTCATACCATCACTTACATACTCACTTTTGCGCTAACAAACAAATACATGAATCCATATACGCTAAAAAATAATCAAAAAGGTTCTTAGACCTCATCTCAATACAATCATGGGATTCTTAGGACCCGCTTCAATACAACTATGGGATTCTTAGGCCCTGGCCTCAAAATAGGCCCTAACGGCAAATCAATTACCACACATGTAATCCACCATCATATGGTAATCGACCCAACGCACATATAAGTGTATGCAAATTTATTCATCTCCTCCGCGACTAACAACAATTAAGATTGCCACAATAATTGCAAAGCTTTCAACCTAGCAAATCAACACAATATGCAAATAAGATTTTATTCACAATCTTGGCTAACTCACTTAACCAAACTATCAATTCACTAGCATTCCTACCCACCCAAACTCATTCTCTTTGAGTAGGCTCATTTTCAAGTCTCATGAACAAAGTTCAATCTTTCAAAATAATCCATCTCAACTAGCTATCATTTTGCTAAAATCTCATTTGTCATCACCATATGGCCCTTTCATATCATAGTTACCAAATTATCATTTTGGCCATAATGGTCACTAACAAACTCAAATCAACAATTTCATGCAACACCATAATTATATATCAAAATCTAATTAGAATTTATGCATTTTATTACCCATATTTACAGGAAGATGGGTATATTTGATACGGATGAGTGACAGACCGATCTTTCTCCCCAGGTTTTTCAGGAGAGTTTTACTGAGAAAGAACTGATACGGGCGAAGATTGTGAAGAAAGGGTCGGGGGGCCAGAATGCTAGGTTGTTGGATGATACAGGTGTTATTGCTGCGCCGCCTACAATTGTGGAGGCTGATGAGGATGTACAAATGGAGGATGCTCCACAGGAGCAACCCAGGCCACGTGCTCGCACCATTCCTGTCCCGAGTTCATTTGATCTCACACTGTTGGGACAGACAGTGCAGAACATTTATGAGCAGCAGCAGCAGAGCCGCCAAGCATTCGATGACTATCAGCGGAGGATGGACCAGGATATGACCTGGATTGGTTCCCAGTAGGCTTATACAAACTACACATTAGATTACTATCAGCCCATGTGGAACGCCCAGTTTCTTGGACAGGAGTTTGTCCAACCAGATCTGGTTCCTGCTTTCAGCCCTCCACCCATCCATGTTCCCCCATATCGACAGGGCGACGGTTCTTTCTTTTCTATGTCTACCTAGGGTGGTATGTCTCCACGACCTCATGATTTGGGAGGATCTCCTAGATCACCGGAGCTGTTTGGCATATTTACAGGTGGTGATGCTGGTGTTTCCTCCTCTAAGCCTAGTTTTACTGCAGGTTCTAGCTCTGGATTTGCTGATTTTGCTGGCGGTTCAGGAGGTTTTGCTGCTGGGGGTTCTGGATATGCAGGTTTAGATGTCGCAGGTTCAGACTCAGGAGCGAGATATGCACCGGAGCAGGCTACTCGCTGGGTGGATGACCTTTTTGGTCCACCTGGTGCTCCTTATGGCTACCACGGGCAGCAGCAGTGATGATGTTGATGATGGTTCCCATCCGGTCACGTGGGATGGAATCATTTTACTGATTGATATTTGATGATTTTGGTATGTGGATGACTGTACTTTATATATTATTCTTATTTCTATTGGTATCCACCCTACGGGGTGATGAGACATTTGCATTTGTATTGTCATTTTCTTTTGTTTTCTTAGGTTTATTTTCTGCAAATGAAACAGGTTTTTATGTTGATGGCTATAACGCAACACAAGTGTGGGGGGAACCCCTTGGATTCTCTTCTCATCTCTATTCCATGGCATCAATGTGTTGATTGTGTGCGTATGCTGGCAGTAAGTTTAGCGCTTTATTGTTGATTGTATGTTTGATGCACACACAACTCTCGCACCTTCCGTTTTGGTACAAGTTGTTTCTCCCACCAACCAAAGTGCTCTTCTTATTTCGGAAGCGCCATTTGTGACACGGGGTCGACTAACTTGTTTCAAAACGGAATGTGTCCTTATTCTGGTATGTGCTCTTATTTTTCTATGTTTCTTACCCCTATTTACCTTTGTTTGACCGATTATGGGCATTGAGGGCATTGTCCATCTTAAGTGTGTGTGTGGGGGGGGGGGGGGGGTTGGCAAATAGGTTTAAGCTACCGGGTTTATCGCTTTTGTTGTTTTGCCATTGAGATTTCTACCGGTTTTGTTGATGTGTCCCTCTCGTAGGCCTTTGGATTCTATCTAAGGGTAGGAGTCTCCATTTCGAGCTCTTCACTGTGATGTGCATGTTTAAAACTGGTGCTTTCAATTTGGCGGGATGATAGAAGTTGATATGATTTTTAGACTTGAGTTGAACTTATCCTTGTGGTAAATTGCTTTTGTCACTTAAATTTTAATTTAATAAACAATTTTACTACAAAATTTTTCCTTGACAAAATTTTTAATTGGCGAAGTGTCATCTTACTCATATATATCTAAAACACTCAATTGTGAGATTTCATCATTTCATATATAGTTGTGTCAGGTGACGGTTTTGGTTTGATTGCCTCGTAAATACGTCCCTCTCTTAGGCTCTTGGATTTATTCGGGAGTAAGGGTCTCTGTTTTGATACCCTGCACTAGGATGTGCGTGTTTGAGGTATTTCTAAGCCACTTCCGAGTTCTTCTCTCGATTAGAGTATACCAGTGATGTGTTGATTCTAGAACTTGGCCTGGTGATCGTAACGAGTACATCGGATGACGAATTGGCATTTAAGTTTGACCATACTTTTTCTTTTTTTCTTTTCACTTTTCTTTTGTATATCCATACCTTTACTATACAAAACCTTATACATATACTTATTCATACACACATTTTTCCTTTCTTTGTATACCTTAGTTCAATTATACATTTATACATCCCTTTTAACTTTACCTTTACCTTTGTATAAGTCCACTCATATATGTAAACTTCAACTAGTTATACTTTACTATACCGATAGTCTAATCTGGGGGGCCATTGATTGTCATTGGTTTGTTTGGATGGTTTGGGAGAGCTTCAGTGGATTAATTAGGGGAATATTCTTGTCTATGAGAATACGTCAATGAGTTAAGTTATTGAGGATTGTCTTGGATTGTTCAAACAAAGAAAGTGAAGAGTTATAGACTTGTTTATCATTGTAAGAGGGTATCTACTAGTAGAGTAAAAGTGGTTCAAAAAGAATAAAATTTTTGAAAAATAGAAAAATTTAAAAAAAAAAATAAAAGAAAAAGAACTTGGGCTACTAGTGGGTATTCCTCATTTTTAAATATCTAGAAAGTTTGTTGTAACATTATTTGGAAGACTTGGTTGATTGTAAGTTGTTTGAAGTTGATACGCCACAATGGTGTCGGGTTTGCTTGGTACTTTGGAGGTATGTTCGCGGGATGACATCTTATGGGTTGGATGTTTGTTGGCAATCAATGGTATGGGTTTGATTAGACTATTTTGTACATTTCTCATATATATACTATATACTTGTGATTATCACCTTTCACTTACTACCCATATTTCCCATACTTCCTTGTAAATATCCATATATACATAGCCTTAGTTTAACTATACAACCGACCTTATGCTTATTTTGACGATGTACTTTGTGCTTGCGCCGTGTTGGTGGAGCGTCGATCCTAGTTCAAGCCTATGGTAAAAGAGTATACATCACGACTGAGCTATGAGTGATTCTTCATATATTCAACCCAGAAAGTAAGTTTGTTGGAGTAGAATGATATTGATAGGATCGTTTGTTTCATTTATGCTTAGTTGATTTATCGTGGATTGCGGATTGTTCAGGTATTGTCAAACATTTCGGGTTTTCATTTAAGATTAAAACTGCTTCACCCGCCTTTTGTCATTTGACATGCTTGGTGTTGCTTCTTTTTGATAATCGTAACTTGTTTTAATATTTGTTTGTCAAGGATTACTTTTACTTAAATTCCTGATTTGCTTGAGGACAAGCAATCCTCAAGTGTGGGGGGATTTGATGTGACCAATTTATACCCATCGCCCACATCATTATTGGCAATTTTATTATGTATTTTAAGTCGAATTTATGTACATTTGGCGCATTTATGTGTTTGTTAGTGTTTTCAGGCTCGAAACAGGTTACGCATTCATTTGGTACATTTTCGGAAGACTTACTGGCCTAGAAGTTGATTTGTATTACCGAGAGTTATTGCAAGTGGAAGAGATGCAAGTTTCAAGAATGAAAGAAGAAAATTGTATACATGCATGTGACTGCGCCGCAGTGGGATATACCTTGTCCACCGCGCCGTAGTCCAATCCCACGGAAAGGTTGTGAACAAACCCCACTGCGCCGCAGTGGGGATGGCAAGAGAAAGACTGCACCGCAGTCGTAACAAGGGAAAAGGAAGCCAAGGAAAAGGACTGCGCCGCAACGGAGGTTTCCATTGCCACTGTGCCGCAGTCACCCGGAAGTCAAAGTCAATTCCTCTCACCGCACCGTAGTGAGGGAAGGCACATCCCACTGCGCCGCAGTGGGAGCACGGGATCTAAAGTCCTGGGACGTTTTTCTACATCAGAATTGGATGAGTATAAATAGAAAATCATGACCTAATTTCCAATTGATCAAAAATCTTTCTATGAGCTGTTCTACAAGGGTTCTTCAATCTCCAAGAAAGTTTTTCTTAGGCGGATTCATTGAAGATTCACGAGCACCCATCTAGATCGTATCTACTTTTATTGTCTTGCAATTTCAATTTCTCAAACAATTGGTACATCATGTTTCTCTTCTATTTTAATTATTATTTTGAATCGATCATGAGTGGCTAAAAGTTTAATCATCCACCTTGATGAAACTAAACGAATGATGTGATTGCTATTTTTTTAATTCAAAAGAGTTTATTTAATTATCGTGATTTCGTGATCTTGATGATTTAATTCCTTTTATTAATTAATATGATATTGGTTGCATATAAATTCTTCGTTGGTGGTACCAGTTGAATGTATGTGTGATTTTAAAATGGTTACTTGTCTATGAGGAATTATCACTAGTTCATGGTATGATAGTGAATATCATTTTAAGAAAAGAGTAATTTTGTCAACGTGATTCATAGCGGTTGGTGGTACCACGTTATTGTCACATAGGTGCAATTGATAATTCTATAGTCAATAAAACTAATTGTTGGAAAAGTTGTGTTAGCTTTGTTGGTCCCGGCTTGGGTAATTTAACTAGTGATGATATACCCATACGGAGCTCTAGCTCCGTACCCGAAGCAGAAGCAGAGAACAAAGTCATCTTCGCACAGGTAAAGCCATAATGGAGCTCGGCCTCCGCTCAACATAATTACTCCGGAGCTCCAAAGGTAACAAATACCCAGCTCCGAGGAAATACGCAACAAATATCGGACAAAAGATCTTTTCCATGATTAATCTATTAAACATATCTAAGCTCCGATATACTCGGATACAATTAAGGTAACAAGATTACCACAAATCTTGTCAAGAATGAAACAAGATATTCACAAAGGAGGGATAGATTTACTCTAATTCTCTTACCACAAATCGACCCTCTATATAAACAGAGACGGAAGCCTTACGGCAGATTCATGATTCGTACGCATAAAACCCTAACTCACGGTTTATTCGACTTCTGAATAAACCCCAAACACATCCCACAAAACCCTAAATCGAACTCGAACGGCTTAGGATCAACCGATCACAGGAGTAAAGCGGTCTCTCCGACCCTCTCACCATAAGGGAATCACCAATAAACACCAACAACCCGACTCACACCTCCGGTTGAGCCATAGTGCGATTATTTGATCAAACAAATTGGAGCCATCCGTGGGACCCTTTGTCCTCCAAACCAAACCCCGACCACAACCACAATAATCACAACAGAATGGCTGACGGAGAACACTCCCCGAGGACACCCAATTCGGGGACACCAAGGACACCACAGGTAAGACTGGATCCTCAAGATGGGTTCTCTTTTGACACACCTAGGCCAAGTCACCATTGCACTACATCAGGTGGTTACGGTACAGGCTTGGGTGGAACATTGAATTTTCAAAACACCGCAGGAAGATCAGAATTTCAGAACCCGGATCAAGACAGGCCTGCAAGGGCGTTCCAAGAGAGACACCAGGACTGGTCTCCACCGTATGGCCATACGGTAGGACGTTCTGCCATGGAAGAACATGCGACAGATAGGACTGTAGTGCCTGAACGCACCCCTGAACGTTCCTCCCAAGAAGAGAGGGCACCGAAAGGACCTCCACCTGGACCGAGTGGATCCACTATTTCGTTGCGAGACTTAGGGTTAGGAAGTCCTACGCCACAAGGACGTAACCCATCCGGAGCTCCGGCATCCCCACAAGGCCGGAGCCCGAGAGGCTCCGCAACAAACCCTCCGCGAAATGGTGGATTCATGGCCACTCCCCTCCAAAGGCGTGACCCAGAACAGAGTAGGCCAGGCTTCGTACACATGACCCAATGGACGCAAGTCCCTCCAGTAGGAAACATTGGAGCATCGACATCAGCAACGCATGAAATAAATGATGCATATGTACGAGAAAACTTTGACGTACTGAGCACAATTATGAATCGTTTGAGGACAGTCGGCCAAATCCGCGGTGTCACCAGGAATCTGGAGAACGAATATGACTCCGATTCAGTGGATGAGTACATCGAAGCAGAGCTTCCACCGAGGAGGGCCACCAGAGGAATAACTCTCCAACAAGAGCGAGAGCCTCAGGCAAACATAACCCCGCCCAGAAGAACAGAGGCATGAGTAGAAGAAAGACCGGCCTCAACGATTCAAATGGAAAGAGCAATCCGAGATTAACCCCGCGGACGCTCATGTACAGCCAACAGGGGCCCGGAGATTCATCCGGAGGCACGACATAACGAAGGCAGGCCGAGGGGAAACCAATTGGGGTTCCCCCGAGCCAGAAGGAACGTGATCCGACAGGATTATGACCCCTATGAGCAGGAAGATACGGAGCCAGTTGACCTTTCTCACCTAGTCAACCGGGAGAGCCCGTTCTCCCTTGCCATACAAAGCCATCCCTTGCCGGCAAAAATGAAGTACCACAACACCTAGGGTACTATGACGGGAAGAGTGACCTGGATGATTTCCTTAAAAAGTTTATCGGAGCAGCCCTGATTCAGAGGTGGGATATGCCAACTACGTGCCACGCATTCTCGTACTCGTTAATTGATGATGCACGGGAATGGATCGACGGGTTACCAAGAACCAACATAGACATCTTCGAAATACTGAAAAATAAATTCAAAGCACAGTTTAGTATGCAGAAGAAGCATAAGAAGACCCACATAACCGTGCACAACATCAAGCAAAAAGAAAACGAAAAAACAAGAGATTTCATTGTGAGGTACACAAATGAGACACAACAACTACGGGGACTAGCAGATAGCCAAAGGATCTCGGGACTCATAAATGGGCTGCGTGCAGTAGAACTTATTGAACACCTGATTACCGATCTTCCCGAAACTTACGATGGGTTAACAAGTAAGGCGCACATCTGGTTGGATGCCAGGGAAACAACAAGTGGTGACTCCTCCATTGGCAGGAAAAGGAAGGAATACGGAGGAAACGGAAGGTATTCTCGCTACGGGCAAGAAGATAACCAATGAGGTGGTAGAGAGAAAGATAGCGGAAAAGATATCTTATCTAACCTCACTAAAACCCCTAAGCAGATCCTCCTCACGGAGCGAGTTGCTTCAAGCTTCCCGATCCCGACGAAGCTCATCACAAAGAAGAAAAATATGGAAAAGTACTGTGAATACCATAGAGATCACGGACACGATACAAATAGCTGTAGAAATTTAAGATAGGTAATAGAAGAAGCTGTGGAGTCCGGGAAGCTGGACCACCTTGTTAAAGGAATCAGGCAAGCAACCAAAATTAAAAGCGAACCAGACAAACCCGAAAAAACACCACCGGCACAGATCCTCACAATACGATCCGAAGTGCACAGAGACCCCCCGCCCGAGGAACTGTACCAGTTCTCCTCGATGAAGGATATCACCCCGTCAAGTGAACCAGTTGTGATCGAAGCCAACATTGGGGGGCTAATGATGAGGAACGTCCAGATAGACGATGGTAGTGAATGCCATATCCTTTACGAAAAATACTTCTCGAAATTATCGAAAAGTGTTAGAGAAATTGCGCAAGGTAGA
Organism: Erigeron canadensis; assembly: GCF_010389155.1. Classification (NCBI taxonomy): domain Eukaryota; kingdom Viridiplantae; phylum Streptophyta; class Magnoliopsida; order Asterales; family Asteraceae; genus Erigeron; species Erigeron canadensis. Next base: position 20,676,315 of record NC_057769.1, read on the forward strand.
CAGGCCACTGGTAGGATTCGCGGGAGAGCGGACATGGCCTATCGGAGAGCTCCGGACAGAAGTCACTATCGGAGAATACCCGAACTGGAAAACAGAAAAAATAGCGTTCCTACTCGTCACAGCGAACTTTGGAAATAATGCAATCCTAGGAAGGGAATCAATACGGCGATTCGGGATCGTAGCATCAATGATCCACTCGCAGATAGAATTCCAGAGTGAGGTAGGGATAACAACATTGTCATCAAACCTACTGAAACGAAAGGTGCAAGGGAACAGGTGGAGCCCTTCTGAGAACGAAGGGAAGAGCTCCTTCGCTACTCACAAGAAAGAAGATCCCCATGAGCACCATCGCTTAAGCAAAAGGGGTGTAAGCAGTGCAAAGTAGCCAAAAAGAACAAATTCATAGGCTTGAGGAGAAGAACGGAGGCCCATGGAGACCTCTGTCAAAAAGTAAACTCCCTTAAAAGGCAAAAGGGATAAGCCCGAATTAGCTACCAGGATAAATCCCAAAGAAAGAAGCTAGCAGCTAGGAACCTTACTATGTAATGTACTCCAGCCAATTAGTTTTTCAAAAAAATAAAGCTTTCAACAAAAAATTTTTAAGATCCACCAAATAATAACAAACGCGCGTAATGAAATAAAATTGAAAGACTTCGTGTAAATGTTTAAGGGGACGCTCATTAAGACATTCACGAAGCATAAAGAGCCTCCCAAAGTCCAAAGAGAACGGCCAAAAAACCACTTAAAGACGGACTCATTACGCATGCTGAAGTTGAGGGTAGATTAATATGATATTGCAGGTATCATAAATATATACGAAGGTCTCCCCCAACATAAAAGGAGGCCAAAGAGAACAATTGTCCAAAGGCACAAAGGCCATCAAAGAGTGTAATCGTTCAAATGGCACGCAGGCCACCAAGTAAAGACTGTCTAAAGGAACATTGTTCACATCATTACATAACAAAGACCAGGGGACAACCTGCAAAAGATCGAAAGGAGAAGCATCAGGATCAGCGACAAGCTTGCGAAGGTATTCAAAGTCAATATTGGCAAGATCATCAAGTGCTGAATCAAGGCGAGCAGCTGTGTCTTCGGGGATATTGTGGCCCTATAGATTGATCTTTCCGTCTGCAGCTAGAGCACGCATTGTAAGGTACCCTATTGTTGCGTGGATCGTAATAAGATGTGATTCGTTATGTCAAGAGTGCGGAATCCTCTTGAGATAACTAGATTGCTATTGCCTTCCGTCAATTAATGAGCAATTAATCAACCTAAGGAGATGCACAAGGCTTGAGGTTCGTGTTGGAGGTCACACGAAGGAACAATTAACCTTAATTCGTGTATATTCAAAACGATTCACTTAGCTTTAAAACGATTAACCTAATTCCGTAGATTAGGTCTTGTATTTATACTAATAGGTATTGGGTTCGTGTGGGCTTCAGCCTTAATTACGTATTAGGCCCGTAATTAACAATAACCAATCTACCTCGTGCTGACGTCAGCACGAAGGTAATCCCATGTACTGATGACGTCAGCACGAGGGACGTGCCTTTGGTCCTTTGTTTTATTTCATTTAGCTCGTACATAACATTCAATCACCGTTTAAGTATTCTACGACACTTATAAACCTTGATTTTATGTTCTTGTACCTGCAAAACAATATATAACACACAAACACAATACAAAACATAAACAAATATAATATTGAAGTTCAAACGTAAGCATTAAATATCTACACAAGTTCTTATTTAAATGATTACAAACATAGTTTCTAAAACATAAATGATAATCAAATCTATGTTGCGATTGTCACAACGAATCTGCATCTACAGACTCCCCCTTGACGATTGCAACTAGATTTCTTTAAAGTCTTGAACTTGAACTTCAAAGCTATCCATTAAACAAAAGTCTTGTGCTATTCGCATGAATTCTCTCTTGTAAGCAATGTGCGAGAATGTTGCAATAGCGCCTTTCTTCAACTCTCCAAAACTCCACTGCTGAGCAAGGTGTATCCAAAAGTCTTCTTTGATCACCTCTTGACAAGTTGACAACCTGCATTGGATCATACATGCGTAGCAACATTTGTTCCTGTGAATCATCAACAAACATCTGTGCTTCGCCTGACTTGATATCTATTTGCCAAAATGTCATTGTCGTCAGCATATCTTGATCCCATATGATAGCGGGAACCTTCTTAACACATTTAATCCTTCGCTGTTCAAAACGAAATGTGCCATTTGGATTCTTAATCTTCTTCAAAGGTGTTGGTTTAATCAACCTCTCTTCTGGCTTCAGACCTCTATCACTGAAATTTCTAGTTCTTTCATCTCTGAATCTATTCCAGTAAAAATCTGCAAGTCCATTGCTCTGAAGATTAACAAACCATCTTCTTCCCAAATCTAACATATCGGAATCACTAAGAGAGTGGAAATGTCTTTGACTCATTGACATAATGGCATCCTTCTTTTCTCTTGATAACAAATAACTCGATTCTTTGATCATAGAACCAACTTTGTATCACTGAGAAATACTTAGGTGCATCCTTGTCTGAGACAAACTCCCAAAACATCGATGGCTTAAATGTATCACGTATTACCAAACCAGTATGTCCTCTATAACCTGGAATAAGTCTATTAATAATAAACTCAGGATCTTGCTGCACCAAAGGTATATTAAATCTTCCATGATCAACCTCTCGCGTAGCATCTATATTCCAGAATAGATCAAATACATTATCATGTCCTTCATCTACTATGTTTGCATATACAGCAAACCTCAAACTTGCTGCATTCTTAGGTTCATCTGGACTGTCTCTGATTGGATTAAGATTGAGATGTTCTACTTCAGCTATTGGTTCAACTTGAATGACTTCATCTTCATTAAAGACGCGATCAAAGTCATAAGGTATATCAAGCAACCTTTTTCTATCAGCTTCTGAAGTAATGAACTCTCCTTCTTCCATATCTTCATCATTGATACTTTCTAAGTCTTCTTCAGCATCAAGATCGTCCAATGCACCTATCCTTTGAAGCTTATCTAAAATTCAAACAATTCACATATACAAAGATAAAGAACATAAATACATAAGTCAAGACATAATAAAATAGTATAAATACATAAAAGAAATTAAAATAAATAATACTATACTATAAATAAAATGCAACAATTACATTAATATTTATCTTATAATCTTTATCTATTTTAACTTACAATAATAATATTATATCATAAATATAATGTAACAAATACATTCAAATTTATCTTATAATCATTACAAAAACAAAAATCATTAGCACTAAGGTTCATAATCAGAATCTGAATCTGAATCTGACTCTGACTCTGAAGATGTATGAGTTAACCCTGACTGTTCTTTCATTTGATCCCTAAGTGATCCTGGATCATAATAATCATCATAATCCATAATCTCTGCTCTAGCTCTCATATGAGCCTGTGGATCATATCCTAATCTCTTTTCTAGTCTATACACAATTAATGGGTGCAAATATGACTCTGTAGAGGCATTGGTAGTAGAATCAGTCTTAGTTGACTCATTATCCTGAGTAGATTTTCCTTTGCTAAGATTTTCCTTTTTTATATGATTATGAGGATCATTCACTAGCTTTTCTCGAATATCCCTTTCTATTCTATCAGAATTAGAATCGGAGTTACCTGAATTGGAATCTTCCTCATCATCATTATTTGGATCATCAGGATCTGCATCTGGAGCGGCCATCACAGCTTTGCCTTTATCTTGAGTCCTAGAAGTACTAGCACCAGATGTACCATCAATCTCTGACTCTCTTTGTCTTGGCGACTCCCCCTGAATATTTGCAGTCTCTGTATCCATAGCATCATTAGTAGCATCTTGACCTTGACTTCTATTCTCTGGCTCACCAACATCTGGTTGTCGTTGATTTGGATTTTGAGCTCGATCTTGATCTTCATGATCATCATCTCTAGTCTTCTTTGCTAGCTCATCATCCTTAAAACCATCTTTATCCCCCCTTGAGCTAAGAATTGGTGAAGTCTAGATCCAAGAGAATGAACAAGTGCTGTCATTAAGTCCATCTCTTCTTGATGCTTGGCAGCTTGGAGCTTAAGCTAATTCTCCAAAGCTGTAACCCTCATTTCTAACATCTTTTTCTCTGAAACAAACAACTCAGCTGCACTTGAACTGGAGCAACTGGACGTGACATAGAAGCAACATCAGATGTAGAAGCATGAGGTAGCATCGTAGTTTCAAATGAAGGCATATGAGCACTAAAAGTTCCCGTGGGAGGCATCTGAGGTCATTGCAAAGGAGCCAAATAATGTCCCATGATAGTAGAAACAGGAACTGTAGCCTGAATAGGAGCAGACGAAGGCCTAGCAACAACTGTCGGCTCTGGCTCTTGACGAACTGTAGACTCCGGAGCAGTAGGAATCGTAACAGTTGTAGCCTCAGTGACAACTTGCGCGCGAGAACCAATTCCTAGAATAATAAACTTTGGTCTCGACCTTCTCTCCCCAACAACAACACCAACAGAAGTAGTAGACACTGAAACAGGAATCTCAACAACTGATGGAGTATCACCAACATTAGGTGCATGAGACCTCTCCATAGCAGCTTGATATACAGCAAAATCTCTATCAACTTCAGCTTGAGATCGCTGAGAAGTTGGAAGTCTCTCCAGAACATCAACTCCTTTTCTTTGTCTTCTTCTTCGCTTTGGCAATCTTTCAACCTCTTCTTCATCATCTTCTGAATCTTCAACCTTATTAACAGGCAATTCAGAAGGACCAGCAACATCACCAACTAGAGCAGAGGTAGAAGTAGAAACTCCAGTAGTTGGTAGAACAAGATTTGCAGGATCATCAATATCCTCCACAAGAGCATCCATATCTGAATCATGCTCCAGATCTCCAGCATATAAAGGAACATCATTGAGTCCCTCAAATTGATCAGCTCGCTCTTCTTGAGGATTATCTTGAGCCTGATCACCACCACCACCACCAGCAGCAGCAACGGGTTCTTCATCTTCCCAACCTTGTCTAGGTGCAACATAGTTAGGATCAATCAAATGTCTGAACAAAGGTGGATTATCAACATGTACCGGAACATTTCTACCCGACAAGTGCTTCATACTTTCAACAAATGCCTTATAAGTAAGACGACCTAAATTGAACATAGGACTGTCAAATGGCAATTCAGCTGCATAGTGACGAACGATTATCATCACAAATCTTGGAAACAGAAAGAATTTCTTGTCTGTACCAAATGACCTCAACTGCTTCTCTAAATTATCAAATATGTACTAAAAAAGTTGTACGGCTTGTTCAGCACCAAAGCAACCATCTGAGAAGCGTTCTGGATATTCATCCGGTCATAGCCTGTACTCCGATGACTAATGGACCTCAACAAATAGTAAGCTAGCAACTTCCATTTGCCACGAAGATGATTCCTGAATTATGGGTGAGAAATAGCACCAGTATAACCCATACGACGTAGAGCACCGTCACAAAACTCCTCTGAAAAGTCAGTCGGACCTTGCTCTATCTCGACATCACCTAAGTGTAATATCGTCCGTAAGTCTCCAGCCGAGAACGAGAATGAACGTCCTCCAACATGAAATCGTTAATTCTTATAGTCAAAAACAAACACGAAAAGAGATGAGTTCGATCGAAAACAGCTACGAATGAATAGTTCGCACGAGGGAAGCAAGTTCGTGTGATTTACTTAGGGTTAATTTTCGATTAATGATAATTAATGAATAGTAATAACCCATATTTATATTCGAATCCTCATGGGCCGGGCCGAAGGACTAACTTCGTGGGCTTCGTGAAGACATCAGTGCGAAGCATGCTGACGTCAGCACGAAGGACTTCGAATTTTCAGAATTTTATTCACACAAGCTTCATTCCATAGCCAAATTTTGTCAATTTTCCAGAAAACTTATTAAGGAAAACTACAAAAATTCCAGAAACATAAACCTGTGACACTCGTAACTAAAAACCTGTATCTACTCGAATATGCAATCGTAGATCATCCGTACTAACTTGTCATCACAATAATGTATCAAATAAATCTTACATTATTATCTTGACATAAAATCGACCATTTCTTCATTGATGTTTAACTTTAAACAAATGCAAACTTACATTAAAACATATTTAATGTATAATGCATTACAATAAATCAAAATATCATATCAACAACCTATCACATTACATCTTAGGTTGTGATCTTGATAATACACAAAATAACCTATCACACTAAGTCTTTGGTTAATAAATACAAGGCAATCCATCCTTGTAGCACAGTTCTTGTAATATCTGAGCGCATTTTATTGTCCGTCGCAATGCAATTCTATAAGCAAGCGAAAACAATTTTGCCTTCAATCACAATCTGAAATTTTGATGCCAATTTCATTGTAAAATGAGTTTATTATCTGTAACCTGCACACTTAACAAACTTCATCAATGTATCAAAAACAATAAAATATCATAAATATGCAAAACAATCAAAATCTTAACCTAGCAATCATTACAAGATCTAAGGCAAGTCCAATCTTGTCAAGCATACTCATCAACCAAAAACAATTGAAATTTCAAAATTTACTTGAAACACATTCAAATATATTTTGACTTTTCAATTTTCATAATCATTTCATTTTCTAAATTAAACAACTTATGTATTAATTAGAAAATCCATCTCTTAAACATACTTACCATAAGCAACAAGACTCATATAATTCACTAAGAATTATAACTTTTAATGCTTATCAAATCTCTCGTGCAATAAGAACTAGTTTGACACACAAACTGACACTTATTACAAAAATAAAAATAAAAAATAAAAACAAAAAATAACTAAAATAAAAACTAAACTACTTTATTGATTTACAAGAAATCTTAAGTTTCTGCAGATTAGATCAGATTAGCATTTACATAAGTCTGCAAGTGAGAAATAATTCTCTTATTATTAGTTATGAACAGTGACTCAACCACGATTACCGGTATATTTGTCCTTTTAATCACTCGGTACTTCCAGTTTCCTTTGAGATATGACACTTTCGACATACTTCTGTAATCGATACAAGCACTAAGATAACAAATATTCAATATATATTCAAAAACATCCTTAAACAAATCATGAGACACTTTTTAGATAACAAAATTTGATTACTTTGTGATTTAACTTATTTGCTTTTGCATTTCATTATTTATAAGGAACCCGTGATTTTCTATGAGACCCATGTAGCGAACTTTCTGACAACCTATCCCAAGTTGGAAGCTTTAGGTAGGCTAGGTATACAAAGACACCCCTAGGACATACTTGTCCGAATCTCAAAGACCACATTAGCCCCTTAATTTACATTCATTTCATTTGCATAAACAATATCACATTTAACTTTCATGCTTATGAGTTGTAGAGATTTTTGCCTATATTTTGAATAAATCCTATAGTAATGCTAGATCTGTCACAAAATTTAAGGACTAGATCAATTCATTACTGAAAAGCAAGCATTCTCAGCCATATATCTGAATATGTTTCCCACAAGACATTGTATAAATTAAGTTCAGATTTAAGGAAACCTTGCTACTTTGTGTCTATCAATATATCCCAAATTGTAATCACTGAACTAAGCAGTTATATTACGATCAAGTAGACTTAAAAGCTAAGTATCCTCACTTCTAATCATCTTACAGCATTAACTTGAATCTCTTCATATTTTTGTCATTTTCTCATTTTTCACATTTTTATGGTTTTTATGACACTAAGAACTCTTTTTGTATTTTTATGACTCTAGCTATTTATAGACACAAACTTACAAAATTAGTTCTTTGAGAGATATAATATGAATCAGCATTCTTCATCCCATTGAGAAGAATTAACTTCTCAAATCGAGCCTTATCAAATGCTTTGGTATACAGATCAACTAAATTATCATCGGTTATAACCCTTTCCAAATGAATTAACTTCTTTTGGGCACAATCACGCAAGAAATGATGTCTAATATCAATATGCTTGGTGACCTTATGCATGACAGGGTTATTTATAATGTCTATAGCTGACTTATTGTCTATTCTAATAGGAGTATCAAGAAAATCCATACCGTAGTCACGAAGATGTTGCTGAATCCACAATACCTGGGAACAACAGCTACCAGCAGCCATATACTCCGCCTCACATGAAGACTGAGCAACACATGTCTGCTTCTTGCACTGCCACGATACTAATCTTCCTCCTAACAACTGACAACCTCCAGTCGTAGACTTTCTGTCATTGTTACAACCGCCAAAATACGAATCAGTATATGCAACAAAATCAAACGTTCCTCCCATAGGATACCATAGACCAAGCCCTTGGTTTCCCATAAGATAACGTAGAATACGTTTTGCTGCAACCAAATGTGACTCTTTCGGACTAGCTTGAAATCTAGCGCAAAGACAAACAGCGAACATAATATCTGGACGCGAAGCAGTCAGATACATCAATGAGCCAATAATAGCACGATAATAAGTTGCATCCACAAGTTCATCTTTCGGATCAAGAACCCCTAAACCATGATTTTGCTGAATAGGAGTACCATATGTCATCGACATACTTAGACTGGTGAATAAAGAATCCATCTTTCCTTTGATCGACTTGCAGTCTGAGGAAAAATTGAAGTTCCCCCATAGCACTCATTTCAAATTCATTTTTCATGCTCATTTCAAACTCTTTGCACATCTTTATATTAGATGAACCAAAAATGATATCATCCACGTAAACTTGTACAATTAGATAATCTCGCTTCTTCCACTTGATAAACAATGTGCTGTCTATCGATCCTCTTGTAAATCCATTTGTCAACAAATGTGTCGAAAACTTTTCACATACCACACTCTGGGTGCTTGATGCAATCCATAAAGAGCCTTATCCAAACGATATGCTCTTCTTGGATAATTCGGATCTTCAAACCCCGGTGGTTGGTGAACATACACTTCTTCTTTAACTTCACCGTATAAAAAGGCACTCTTAATGTGTAACTGATACACCTTTATACCTTTGAAGCTTGCATAGGCTAAAAATAACCTTATAGCTTCAATCCTAGCAACTGGCGCAAAAGTTTCGTTATAGTCATATCCTTCTCGTTGTGCAAACCCCTGAACAACCAAACGTACTTTATTTCTAGTAACAACCCCTTTGTCATCTCGTTTGCACTTATATACCCAACGAGTTCCAATCGGTTCGTTATCTCTAGGCACATCTACTAACTCCAACTTTTTCAAATTGAGCTAATTCTTCTTGCATAGCTTCAACCCAACATGGATCTTGAAGTGCTGCCTTAACATTCTTAGGTTCTACTTGTGAAATGAAAACAAACTAGTCAGATCCTTATTCAACTGATTTCTATTCGAACAGGTTATGTAGCATTACCAAGAATATTTTCAACTGGATGATCCTTATTAATTCGAAATTGAGGAACCGAATTAACATTCAGACTTTCTCCTAAATTCATCTTAACCTGAAACTCAAGAACAAGCGTTACACAATTGTGAAAGTTAGATGGAATGCTAGACGCGGGGCCAAGTTCACTTGGGAGCGTGAGGACCATATGAAGTCCAAGTACCCAGATTTGTTTAATAATTAGTGTTTTGTTAGATTTCGGGACGAAATCCTTTTATCGGGGGAATAATGTAACATCCGTGAATTTTGACCCGTTGACTTAATGTGTAATTTGATGAATTATTGAAATAAAAGATGTTTTAGGTTAATCTTGTGATTAAATGACTAACTTTATACTCGTTGGGTCGTTTGGCGGTGTGCTAGATGATATGTCGCGGGTTATGAACTTACTAGTTATGTTGATGGGTCAACCCATGGATCAAGTCATGATCCATGACCCACTTTAGTCAACCCAACCCCCGCCCACCTTATCCTTTCCTTCCCTTATTCTTCTTACTTCTCTCTCTCTCTTCCTTACACTCAAGAACACACCCTCTTCTTCCTCTCTCTCTCTTTAGATTTATTCTTAGTTTAAGGTAATTCAAGCTTAATAATTTCAAGAATAATAAACCTTATTATCATAATAACATCATATCGAAGATTCGGGCTCCAAAGTGCAAGAACACATCACATTCGGGTTAAATTTCGGATTCGAGTGTTACGTGGTGAGCTTGGTAAGTTAAACTTGTCCCATAACCTTTATTTTATCTTTGTTTCTTTGTTTCTAGTTGAAGTCAAGTGGATTCGGGTCTTGAATCATGTTGAAAAGCTTGCTAGTATCATCTAGGGTTTTTAGGTGATTAGTTCAAGGATTTAAGGTTTGATTTGGGTTATGGAATGAAATTGTAGGATGGGTTATGTTTAAATATGGTTTAGGTTTGATTTTGTGGGATAAAAACTGATTTGGAGAAGTGTTGGAACTAAAATGGAAGCCAAAATTGGGTTTGGGTCATGGTTGTATGCTGGAACTAAAGGATTTGGGCTGCAGGAGGTGTTCACTGCAGCGCAGTGAGGTGTGCCAAACCTCACTGCGGCGCAGTGATGAAAGGTTGTCCGGCAGTTTTCGAACGTAGTTTTCAAACGCTTGTATCTTTCAAATCGTAAGTCCAATAGAGACATGTGACCTGTCGTTTGATTCGTAAATGAGTCTAGTTTCTTGTAGTAACCTTTAATTTGGTTGAAACCTTCCCCATTTCTAAAAAGGTCAAGTCTTTTGGGTCTAAGTCTTTATTCGGGAAAAGTTACTAATGCTTGGGTACGTTGTGGCCGACTTAAACTTGGATTAGACCTTACCTAGACGTCTTAACAACCTTATTTAGTCCCGAGAGTTACTAGGGTTGTACTCGTTATGAGTAGGATGTAGATGAATCGTGCTAATAATTACATATGATATTATAATTATAGGTGGTGGACGTGAAGTGATTGCAAGACAACTCTAATTTGATTTTAACTTGTATTAACTACTCTTAGCCGATCAAGGTGAGTTCGTATCTCCCTACTCTATTGAGATTTGGTCTGAAAAGCGTACATTGTGTGTTTTATTGTTTGCATCAACTGTTTGTTGATCGAATGATGATTGATGGTTGAATTGAATTGTTCATGTGAGTTGGTCTGAAAGAGGTTTTATTTTGGGTTAAATGTACATACATGGAAGTCGACTTCGTTTTCAAAAGGTTTGAGATGTGGAGGGTTAGCCGCTGGTATACCCTGTATACAAACATCGAGGACTCTTTGAAAGCAAGCCCTCTCAAGTGTGTGTATCTATAGTTTGATCAGATTGTTGGTTATTGGATGTCGGATTGATGGATTGTTGGGGTTGCGTTGTGTTGGTTGCTTTGAGATGATTTGGTTGTCTGTTGAGACAAATGTGTTTATCTTGGTATAGACGTATACACTGGTGTTGGTCATCCGGGTTTATAGACGTATATTCGCCGACGTTGTTGATATGCCACATTGGTCATGGTGATGACATGTGAGTATCGTTGCATAGATGGTATGATGGCCATACATATCATACGTATTTTGGTTTGGCATGCTTATCATTCGCATCATGGCATTGGCATTGCATTTGTCATTCTTTTACGCATATTATATTGTAATGCATTGGTTGGATGATGTGTAAGACTACTTGTATGCTATGAATTGTTCTTGCTTTATGATATGTGGTTATTGTCGGTGGTTCCTCTTGGACCACCACTACGGACTCACCAACCTCGTGTTGACTTGTTAGTACACTTTTCAGGTAATCAGGTGAACCAAGGACGTGATCTTGTGTAGCTTTTGGACTCGGGCATAGACTTCATGGATCAAGGATTCATTCGCCCACTTTTGATTAATGCTTAGGATCGATAGCCATCTCTAGAATTCTCTTTTGTAAACTTTGATGGTCATTTGCTCCTTGTGAATTGTATGAATATTTGACTTGTTATGGATTCACCGAATTCATTATTTTCATTTAGTTGCCTACGATAATCCCTCCTTGTGCTATGTGATTTCCGTAATATTCCGAGCCCTAGCTCGGGGTGTTACAGAATGGTGGCCCATGCGAGGTCGTAGAGAATTAGGTGGTTTGACCTAGACTACGGCTTAAGTTAAAACTCTTCATATAGCATGCATGGGTAGGAATTTTGTGTGCAACTTGATTTGTGTGAACCCTAGAAAGTGTGCGTTGGGAGTTCGTAGTTGAGACCAATTATGTGATGACTTGAGTACGATATGGTTTTGGTTTGAGCTTGATTGCGATTGAGATGTATTGTTATTGTTTGGTAATAATTGTTGATTTAGGGCAAGGTGAAGTTATGGCGTTAACTTGATGTAACATTGTGGCAACCCTAAAAGAGCGTGATCAACTATTTTAGGGTTACCCGATGTTATAGCAATTTAATGACATCACGGATTGCACACGCTTGGGTTAAAGCATAATAAGGAACCGATATGCTTTTTGGGAAGTCGATTGAGTGGAGGGTTAGCCGCCGGTACACCCTGTATACAAACTCGATCGATAATTAGAAAGCATATTGGATTCGGATTATACTTTGAACCATCCGTGCTAGATTCTTGGATTGTATGATAAATGATTATAGTGAACTCGGTACGATAAGTAATGAATTCCCCCTAGAAATCTATCGCTCTTGCCTCAGCTTAATGGTATAAAATGTGTATGTTATATCGACATGAGAGCATTGACAACTTGTGTGACTAACATGTGAGCAATTCGAGACTAACTTTCGGGTCAACGTGTTATTTGTTTTTATAGAAATGGTAAGACCAAGAAGAGCTGGAGCTAACTATAGGGCTAACTCGGAAGAACCTCAACCGGAAGTGCAAGGAGGTAGGGGCCGGGGTGGTAGAGGCCGTGGTAGAGGACGAGGTAGGGGCCGAGGTAAGGGTCGTGGTGAGGCTCGTAGGCCTAACTTGGCGGATGTGATTGCTCAAACGGTTACCAATATCATGCCAACTATTGTTGCCCAAGTCCAAGCAACTCTTGATGGGAACAATGGGGTACAACCTAATGAGCATCAAAATGTTGGAAACCCGGAAAATGTGAATGATGAGGGTGCTCAACCTCATGTTGTAAAAGAAGAAGAAGAAGAAGAACTCGAAAGAGTGGACAACTATAGGGCTAGGTATAACCAACATGGAGTATACCGCCAAGGTTGTCAATTCAAAGATTTCAAGAATTGTGGGGCACCGGAGTTTGATGGGTTGGGTGGGCCTGTGGAATGTATAAAATGGTTTGAGAGGATTGAGGCGGTGGTTGAAAGGAGTCATTGTACTTACGATGACCAAATTTATTATGCCTCCGGTATGTTCAAGGAACATGCTTTAAGTTGGTGGAACCAAGAGAAGGCCTTGGGTCGGGCCCACAATTTGGAATGGGCCGACTTCAAGAACAAAGTGAAAGAGAAGTTTTGCCCACCTTATGAGCTCCAAAACTTGACCATCGAGTTTGTCCATCTCAAAATGGATGGGGCCGACTACAAGAGCTATGTTAGACGATTCCAAGAGTTGTCTACCCTTGTTCCTTACCTAGTGAGCACCGAGTCTCGGGCCATTGAGAAGTTTGTTTTGGGTTTGACTCCACAAGTCCGTTCTCTCATCAATCCGGTCATGCCTACTTCCATGGTCGAGGCTATTAACCGTGCCGGTAGTGTTACCGAAGACTTGTTAAGAAGTGGAGTTTTGAGTAAATCATCATCGTCATCATCAAAAAGAAAGGAGGTTGGGGAAACGGGTGGTCCAAGGAAGATGGGAAGGTTTAACCCCAAGAATGCTAATCGGGGTAGGGTGATGGCGGCGGTGGAGCCAGTGAAGAAGTCTTATGAGGGGCCCCACCCACATTGTGGAAGATGCAATAGACACCACCCTGCCAATGTTCAATGTGGGGCATGCTTTAATTGTAACCAGGTGGGGCATGTGGTGAAAGAATGTAGGGCACCAAGGATGGGTACGGGTCCACTCAATGTAGCTCCTATTCAAGCTTTTCCTCCTCAAGGCAATCAAAGAAGAGGCGAATGTTATGTGTGCGGTAGCCCTAATCATTACCGTAACAATTGTCCTCGATGGGTGGGACAACAAGTTCAAGTGGCCGTTCACCCCAATCAACTACAAATTGCTGCGCCTAACCAAAACCGGGGACAACAAGGTTACCAAGTGCAACCCCGTGGCCGAGCCTTTGCGGTCAATGCAAATGAGGCCCATAATGATCCCAATGTTGTTACAGGTACCTTTCTTCTTAATGGTCATTATGCAACGGTTTTATTTGATTCCGGAGCCGATTATAGTTTTGTGTCCTCTCGCTTTATTCCTTTAATTGATGTGCATCCGTGTGCCCTAAACTATGTACTCGATATAGAAACGGTAAATGGCGCCTTAGCAAAACTTAGTCAAATACTTCGTGATTGTATTTTGACTCTAAACGATGCCTTTCGAAATCGGTAGCTTTGATGTTATTGTGGGAATGGATTGGTTAACGGCGGTAAATGCAACTATTGATTGTGGTGAGAGGGTTGTTAAAATACCAATTGAAGACCGTTCCTATTGTTTGTGAATTCCCCGATGTTTTTCCGGAAGAATTACCGGGATTACCCCCATCTCATGAACTTGACTTTCGTATCAATCTTATTCCAGGAGCCGCGCCCGTGGCAAAAGCTCCTTATAGACTTGCTCTCAACGAAATGCAAGAACTCAAAGCTCAACTTAAGGAACTTCAAGAGAAGGGTTTCATCCGCCCTAGTCAATCTCCTTAGGGTGCTCCTATTCTCTTTGTCAAGAAGAAAGATGGGTCGTTTAGAATGTGTATAGACTACCGGGAATTGAATAAGCTCACGGTAAAGAATCGATATCCTCTTCCTCGAATCGATGATCTCTTTGACCGACTTCAAGGTGCCAAGCACTTTTCCAAAGTCGATCTCCGCTCGGGTTATCATCAACTCCGGGTTCATAAAGATGACATTCATAAAACGGCTTTCCGAACTCGGTATGGGCACTTTGAATTTACCGTTATGCCTTTCGGGTTGACCAATGCACCGGCGGTGTTCATGGATTTTATGAACCGAGTGTGTCGCCCTTTCTTGGACAAGTTCGTCATTGTCTTTATTGATGACATACTTGTTTATTCTAAAACAAAGGAAGAACATGCCGAACACTTGCAAGAAGTACTTGAGTTGTTAAGAAAGGAGAAATTGTATGCTAAATTCTCGAAGTGTGAGTTTTGGTTGGAGAAGGTTCATTTTCTTGGTCACATGGTGGTAAGGACGGTATTCATGTTGACCCAAGTAAGATCGAAGCGGTTAAGAATTGGAGGAGACCCGAAACACCTTCCGAAATTCGTCAATTTCTTGGATTGGCGGGTTACTATAGAAGATTTATCGAAAATTTCTCTCGCATTGCACAACCTCTTACACTCTTGACTCAAAAAGAACGAAAATCGAATGGGGTGATACACAAGAACAAGCCTTCCAAACTCTTAAGGACATGTTGTGTGAAGCACCCATTCTAACCCTTCCCGAGGCAAAGACGTTGGCTTGAACTCCTTAGTGACTATGATTGTGACATTCGTTATCATCCGGGCAAGGCCAATGTGGTAGCCGATGCCTTGAGCCGTAAGGAAAGGGTTAAACCAAGACGTGCTAGGGTTATGAGCCTCACGGTAGGACCAAACATTCGTGATCGAATTATTGCGGCTCAAGTACAAGACACTCGACCGGAAAATTTTGGAAATGAGAATATGGATGGTATGGAGCAACAATTTGATAGAAAAAGTGATAACGGGCTCTATCTAGTTGAAAGGCTCTGGGTTCCCATTTTTGGCAATCTAAGAACACTTCTCATGCATGAAGCTCATCGATCACCTTATTCGGTCCACCCCGGGTCGGATAAGATGTATTTTGATTTAAGAGATTTCTATTGGTGGCCAGGTATGAAGCGGGACATGGCTAAGTATGTGAGTGAGTGCCTTACTTGCATACAAGTGAAAGCCGATCATAAGAAGCCACCCGGATTGTTAGTGCAACCCGAGGCCCCCGAATGGAAATGGGAACACATTGCAATAGACTTCATAACGAAGTTACCGAAGACAAGAAGTGGCCGCGATACAATTTGGGTGATAGTTGATCAGTTAACGAAGTCGGCTCATTTCGTGGCCATTCGTGAAACTGATGGTGTTGACACCTTAGCTCGTTTGTACATCAAGGAAGTGGTGTCTAAACATGGAGTTCCGGTTTCTATCATCTCCAATAGAGATTCCCGGTATAACTCGAATTTATGGAGGGCATTTAATCATGTAATGGGCACATGACTAAATATGAGCACGACATTTCATCCTCAAACAGATGGACAAACCGAAAGAACGATACAAACACTTGAATTGCCACAAGAAGTTGGTTAGAATTGCCACAAGAACTTGGTGGAGTGCATGATGTCTTCCATATTTGTAACCTACGAAAATGTTTGGCGGACCCGACACAACATGTGCTTATGAATGAAATTTGGGTAGACAAGAATCTGAATTTTGTGGAGGAGCCGGTAGAGATTTTGGACCGTCAAACCAAGAAGCTCAAGAACAAGCGTTACACAATTGTGAAAGTTAGATGGAATGCTAGACGCGGGGCCGAGTTCACTTGGGAGCATGAGGACCATATGAAGTCCAAGTACCCAGATTTGTTTAATAATTAGTGTTTTGTTAGATTTCGGGACGAAATCCTTTTATCGAAGGGAATAATGTAACATCCGTGAATTTTGACCCGTTGACTTAATGTGTAATTTGATGAATTATTGAAATAAAAGATGTTTTAGGTTAATAATCTTGTGATTAAATGACTAACTTTATACTCGTTGGGTCGTTTGGCGGTGTGCTAGATGATATATCGCGGGTTATGAACTAACTAGTTATGTTGATGGGTCAACCCATGGATCAAGTCATGATCCATGACCCACTTTAGTCAACCCAACCCCCACTCACCTTATCCTTTCCTTCCCTTATTCTTCTTACTTCTCTCTCTCTCTTCCTTACACTCAAGAACACACCCTCTTCTTCATCTCTCTCTCTCTAGATTTATTCTTAGTTTAAGGTAATTCAAGCTTAATAATTTCAAGAATAATAAACCTTATTATCATAATAACATCATATCGAAGATTCTGGCTCCAAAGTGCAAGAAGACATCACATTCGGGTTAAATTTCGGATTCGAGTGCTACGTGGTGAGCATGGTAAGTTAAACTTGTCCCATAACCTTTATTTTATCTTTGTTTTCTTGTTTCTAGTTGAAGTCAAGTGGATTCGGGTCTTGAATCATGTCGAAAAGCTTGCTAGTATCATCTAGGGTTTTTAGGTGATTAGTTCAAGGATTTAAGGTTTGATTTGGGTTATGGAATGAAATTGTAGGATGGGTTATGTTTAAATATGGTTTACGTTTGATTTTGTGGGATAAAAGCTGATTTGGAGAAGTGTTGGAACCAAAATGGAAGCCAAAATTGGGTTTGGGTCGTGGTTGTATGCTGGATCTGAAGGATTTGGGCTGCAGGAGGTGTTCACTGCGGCGTAGTGAGGGAGGCCAAGCCCCATTGCGGCGCAGTGCTTTTTAACTGACTTGGGAAGTGATTTTGAGCCTCACTGCGGCGCAGTGAGGTGTGCCAAGCCTCACTGCGGCGCAGTGATGAAAGGCTGTCCGGCAGTTTTCTAACATAGTTTTCAAATGCTTGTATCTTTCAAACCGTAAGTCCAATAGAGACATGTGACCAATCGTTGGATTCATAAATGAGTCTAGTTTCTTGTAGTAACCTTTAATTTGGTTGAAACCTTCCGCATTTCTAAAAAGGTCGAGTCTTTTGGGTCTAAGTCTTTATTCGGGAAAAGTTACTAATGCTTGGGTACGTTGTGGCCGACTTAAACTAGGGTTAGACCTTACCTAGACGTCTTAACAACCTTATTTAGTCCCGAGAGTCACTAGGGTTGTACTCGTTATGAGTAGGATGTAGATGAATCGTGCTAATAATTACATATGATATTATAATTATAGGTGGTGGACGTGAAGTGATTGCAAGACAACTCTAATTTGATTTTAACTTGTATTAACTACTCTTAGCCGATCAAGGTGAGTTCATATCTCCCTACTCTATTGAGATTCGGGCTGAAAAGCGTACATTGTGTGTTTTATTGTTTGCATTAACTGTTTGTTGATCGAATGATGATTGATGGTTGAATTGAATTGTTCGTGTGAGTTGGTTTGAAAGAGGTTATATTTTGGGTTAAATGTACATACATGGAAGTCAACTTCGTTTTCAAAAGGTTTGAGATGTGGAGGGTTAGCCGCTGGTACACCCTGTATACAAACATCGAGGACTCTTTGAAAGCAAGCCCTCTCAAGTGTGTGTATGTATAGTTTGTTCAGATTGTTGGTTATTGGATGTCGGATTGATGGATTGTTGGGGTTGCGTTGTGTTGGTTGCTTTGAGATGATTTGGTTGTCTGTTGAGACAAATGTGTTTACCCAGGTATAGACGTATACACTGGTGTTGGTCATCCGGGTTTATAGACGTATATTCGCCGACGTTTTTGAGATGCCACATTGGTCATGGTGATGACATGTGAGTATCGTTGCATAAATGGCATGATGGCCATACATATCATACATATTTTGGTTTGGCATGCTTATCATTCACATCATGGCATTGGCATTGCATTTGTCATTCTTTTACGCATATTATATTGTGATTCATTGGTTGGATGACGTGTAAGACTACTTGTATGCAATGAATTGTTCTTGCTTTATGATATGTGGTTATTGTCGGTGGTTCCTCTTGGACCACCACTACGGACTCACCAACCTCGTGTTGACTTGTTAGTACACTTTTCAGGTAATCAGGTGAACCAAGGACGTGATCTTGTGTAGCTTTTGGACTCGGGCATGGACTTCATGGATCAAGGATTCATTCGCCCACTTTTGATTAATGCTTAGGATCGATAGCCATCTCTAGAATTCTCTTTTTTAAACTTTGATGGTCATTTGTTCCTTGTGCATTGTATGAATATTTGACTTGTTATGGATTCACCGAATTCATTATTTTCATTTAGTTGCCTACGATAATCCATCCTTGTGCTATGTGATTTTCGTAATATTCCGAGCCCTAGCTCGGGGTGTTACATTGACTGAGGTAGATAATTCAAGAAAGTACACGGTACACCAAATGGTTCAACATTCTGTAAATTCGGTTTCTTATGTAGAAACTCATAACATGTCTTATTATGACGCTTAACAACAGTAACCCTATTTATAATATGACAAGCTGTATTCACTGCCTCCCCCCAAAACATAGTAGGAAGCCCTGAATCTACAACCACAGTTCTGGCTGTTTCGATTAGAGTCTTATTCTTTCTTTCAGTAACTCCATTCTGTTGTGGTTCATACGGTGACCTGTATTGATGTTGGATTCCCTTTGACAAACAAAAGACATCCATCACATTATTCTTAAATTCAGTTTCGTTGTCACCCCTGATTCTCTTAACACGAACTCCTTAAATGTTTTCAGTTTCAACAAAGAAATTTATCAAAATTTGCAGAGTTTCATCTTTTGATTTAAGAAAGAATACCCATGAGAATCTCGAGTAATCATTAGTAACCACCAAACAGTAGTACATCCCACCGATACTTCTTACATTCACTAGACCAAATAAATCCATGTGAAGTAACTCGAAAGGATTGGCAATAGAATTTTCTTGTTTCGGTTTATGTGCAGACTTTTGATGTTTACCTTTCAGACAAGGTACACATTTGTCTTCCATTCCAAACCGTTTCATGGGAACGCCGTCAACCAAACCATGTTTGACAATGTCATTCATCTTTCGGAAATTGATATGTCCCATTCTTCTATGCCATAGTAAAGATTCAGATTCATTTGCTTCCGATAACAAGCAAACAGACTCCTTTGGATCATCAACACCTAACACAAGGCCATAGATGTCTCTCTTTCTAGGAGCTTTCAGCAGGATCCAGTCTACAGGAATAACATATCCTGGTTTCAATATAAGTGCTTCTTTCTCAGTAAAATGGACATTGTTTCCCTTGTCACAAATCTGAGAAACACTTAACAAATTATGTGCTAACTGTTCCATATAATTGACTTTCTCCAGCGTAATCTTCCCATTGACAACATCACCTTGGCCTGAGATGTTGCCACCCGTGGGACCTGCGAAACTAACATACGAACCATTTAAATCTTCATAACTGGACAACACATTCTTGTCCCCTATCATGTGCTGAGAGCATCCACTGTCAACATACCAAAGACTGATAGGCTTTCTTGGTTCTCCCTGCACATCAGACAATAAGATGGTTAGTTTCTGAAGGGAACCCAAACCTTTTGAGGTTTAGGTTTTCCGAATTCATCTCTAATGATCAATTCGGTCCAATATCCATCGCTCTGTAAAGGAGCCTTGGATGAGGATGGTGTCATTGACTATTTCTTAGGTGAAGTGAAACGAGTCTTAGGAGGTGAATTCTTTGGTGAGTGAGTACCAAATCTAGGTTGACTCCCTAATCGATCAAAGAATTTAGACGAACTATTAATTCTGGAAGGAGGAGATCGATTTGGCTGAGCCATCTTCCTAGGTGAATAACTCCTTTGAGGTGTACGAGAACGACTCGGACTTACACTACTAGAAGTAGTATTCTGTGAAGGTCCCTATCGTTTTGGAGTCTTAGATTTATTGTCATGAGCAACAATATCTGAGTCACTAGATCCTCCAGAGGACATACCCTTTTTCTGGACATCGTCGTTTCTTATTTGGACAGCAACTATAAACATGTCCTACTTCATAACAATAGCAACAAGATTTTTTAGCTCTTGCTTTCTTAGCTTTAACATCAAACTCAGCTGGAGTCATGCTTAAACATTCCTTAAGTTCAATTATGGCTGACTCTTCTTTTGATAAACAAGTTGACTCATTTTTATCCGAAAAATATACTTTCTTTTGAGAATTCTTATGAGTCGTGTATAAAGTTAAGGGGACTCCACTAGACGTAGATTCATCCTTATTCCATACTTTATCAATCTTGTCATGATCTATCAAAATAAATTTCAGTGGATGTAAAAACAGTATCACATCCCTTCATTGTAAAACATTTAATGTTCTTATCAACAGGACAAGTTGAATTCACTTGACTAGATCCTTTAGGAGCACTAGCATCATAAACTCCATTCTTAGGATCCGCTGGTTTAACAAATGAACTTTCAAGCTTATCTTTCTTGTTAAGCTCCTTAACTTTATCAATCGAGCTTTTAGAGCTTTTAGGGGTCTTAGGATCAACATTTTGTTTTTCTGAAACGATCGGACCAGTTTCACCAATATCGACCTTTTCAGTAAGCTGTGTTAGAGACTCAGTATAATTATCATTGAATGGACCTCTAACCTCATTATAACTCATACCCAAACCACTTTTGTCTTTTGAATCCCGTGGTATAGGTTTTTGCATCTGCATTGATCTTAATAAGTCAGATCCCCTAATTTGATCTAATCTTGTATTAAGCTTAACTGTCTCCAACTTTGCATCAACCAATTCTTTCTCCTTCTTAGAAAAGTCTTCAGTTAGTTGAGCATATTGTTCATTTCCCACTTTTCCATTAAGACTGACTCTTTTAATTTTTCTTTCAATGCAAGAATATCCTTATCAGATGCACGAATCTTATCTTGATAAAGACTTTCTTGTTTTACCAAACCAGAATTTTTGGCAAACAAAGAGTCGTTTTCTTTCTTGAAGATGGAGTTTTGACTAGTTAAGTTAATAACAAATTTATTCAGAATAAACACCTCAAGTTTTAAATCTGACACCATTTTACAAACGTCAACTATATAGAACAAGGAACAAGATACCTTCTGATCTGCAGCCTTGCAATCTGCCATGTATGCAACAAAGTCTTCAGTTGTCATACCTTCAAGTATCACGAAGTTCTTCATTTGTTCTTCAATGCTCTTCATAGCAATGTCATCAACAGGACTCGATGACTCTTCCTTTTCTTCAGATGTTTTCACTGCTGTCACAGGTTCACTCTCAGATCTCAAAGTCTCAGCAACATTACATACATTCTGCTTAACTATATCAGATGCACTTTCTTCACTTGAGTATACAGCATAATCAATTATTGCAGCTACCTCATCATATAATTCCACCATGTAGGCATGATTCTAGGTATCATCGGATTGTGTATCCCATTGATAAGTACCATCCGGATTCTGAACAACAACAACCTTTGACTCCGAAAATGGTGACGAAACTGGCTGTTGTGGAGTACCAGGATATGTAATCATTGCTTGAGTTTTCTGATTACTTGGAGTAATACCGCCTTGATTGTAATTTTGACGACCAACAACGGTATTATCAATCCTCTTAGGTCGTTGACACTCTCTTGCAAAGTGACCAAATCCATCGCAGTTATAGAATTTCACCTTAGATTTGTCAAAGCCTTTAGTGCCATTACCTATAGGTCTCCCAGTTCTCTGAGTGAATCTTCTGACCTTAATAGTGAGCATAGTTAGCTGCCATTGTAGATCCATTTCTTCCAAATCATCAGGATCTATCTGATTGTAATCCTCATCAATTACTGCAGGATCATTAATCTTTCCTCCGATAAACGCTTCATGAGCATTACAAAAGGCTGAGTAAACACTCATTCTACCTTCTGCAGAACTCATACTCATTGGCATAGAGTGAAAAGATTATACCTTGCTCTTGACATTCGTATGTGCATTGTCATAAGCAACATATCCAACAATACCTTCAACATCTACTATTGGTGTAGCTTCTGCACCACTTAGAAATGCATTATTCCCCGAGCTAGAACTTGCTAAATGAACACACTTAGCATGATACAATGAGGGATCTTGAGTGAAATCCGAGTGAGTATCTTTAATTCTTCTCTTCATATCTCTGTTCTTCAGCTTGGAAACTACCTTTTCAAAGTCCCATGTACTATATTCCTGATCATCTTGAAGTTGATGAACATAATCAGTCCATGTCTTAGGTAATGAGTCCAAAAACTTATCGACTACCTCAGTTTGAGGATAAACAACCTCAAAATACGACAACTCAGTAGTCAAATGACTGAATCGAATAATAATCTCGTCAAGAGATTCTCCTTTCAGTCCATTGAAGGCTTCATAATGGTGCTTCAGAAGTTTGATACGATTCTTCTTCAAGGTTACATCGCCCTCACAATATCTTTCAAAAGCGTCCCATAAGTCCTTTGAAGTAGTGTATTTTTTGAACAAATGTACACTATCTTGAGGTAAGGCCATAGTAAGAGTGGACAAGACCTTTCCCTCAATTGCGTATCTTTTTCGTTCTTCAATCGGCATATCAGCATAAGTATACCTACCGATCACTCCATTCTTCTCATACGAAGGCCAATCAAAACCTTGAGTTATCACAAGCCACATTTCCATGTCAGTGAGACGAATGTAGTCTTCAAAACGTCTCTTCTACATCCAATAGTTTTCCATACGGAACAACTTTGGAGGTGTGTTTCCACGACCAACCTTATGATCGTGCATGATCATCTGGCTGATAAGTAGGCCATTAGGAGAGTTTGCGGCAGCTGGTATAGTCGTCATTTAGAATCTTTTGAAAATCAAATCAAACGAAATAGTAAGGAGTTCATATGTTGCGAAGTCACACGAAGTACACGTGACACGAAGGACACAAAGTCACACTCATTACACGTGACACGAGGTACTGAGACACGAAGTCACAGAGGCACACGTGACACGAACTGACGGCTGACGTAAGCAATACACGAAGTTTACCTCGTGCTGACGTAAGCACGAAGTGACACGAAGAAGAGCACGAAAATACCTTTAAACACGAATTTCGAATCGAATTTGCAAACAATAGCAAATCAAATGATCTTACACCTTCTGGTAATCAACGTTAGGGCTCTGATACCACTTGTAAGGTACCCTATTGTTGCGTGGATCGTAATAAGATATGATTCGTTATGTCAAGAGTGCGGAATCCTCTTGAGATAACTAGATTGCTATTGCCTTCCGTCGATTAATGAGCAATTAATCAACCTAAGATGCACAAGGCTTGTGGTTCGTGTAGGAGATCACACGAAGGAACAATTAACCTTAATTCGTGTTTATTCAAAACGATTTACTTAGATTTAAAACGATTAACCTAATAGGTATTGGGTTCGTGTGGGCTTCGGCCTTAATTACGTATTAGACTCGTAATTAACAATAACTGATCTACCTCGTGCTGACGTCAGCACGAAGGTAATCCCATGTACTGATGACGTCAGCACGAGGGACGTGCCTTTGGTCCTTTGTTTTACTTCATTTAGTTCGTACATAACATTCAATCACCGTTTAAGTGTTCTACGACACTTATAAACCTTGATTCTATGTTCTTGTACCTGCAAAACAATATATAACACACAAACACAATACAAAACATATACAGATATAATATTGAAGTTCAAATGTAACCATTAAATATCAAAACAAGTTCTTATTTAAATGATTACAAACATAGTTTCTAAAACATAAACGATAATCAAATCTATGTTGCGATTGTCACAACGAATCTGCATCTACACGCATTAATCCCACTTCTGCATCAACCCTGTTCAAATTACAGACCTTGGACAGCAGCTCGCCAACCTCTGGGCCATTGATGAAAGACTTGCAGACACGGGGGATGACCTCTACAATCAGTCTCCCATATTTTCCTGCCTTATCTGCAAGCGCATCCTGTGCCTCCTTCACCAAACCATCTTTTTCTCGCACTTGATCTCCCAAAGACCCTACCTCCCTCTCCTTCTCCTCAATGATCCTTTGAGCACCAGCTCTTGCAGCACTCAGCTCAGATTGCAGGGACCCACGGTCCAACTCTAGCTCAGTCACCTTCGCCTCCAGAGCAAGCTTTTCCGTCATCAATTCTTCATATCGCTCCTTCAAAGGCCCAGCTTCCTCTGCACTCTCCCGTAATTTTGAATCCATAGCACTACCAATGACGGCACAGCAGAAAATAGAGCAGTTGAAGAAAGCAGACAGCTTTGAGATCTCCATATTCATCAAACCATCTATCCATCCAGAAGGAGCGATACCTTGCAAATCTCGATGACAGGTGGAAGCATCTAGAACCTCTTCAAGGGGATCAAAAGCTGCACAATTATAAATCAAGTGTCAACTAAGCAAAATAAAATGGAGGGAAGTAAAAGGTAAAGAGCTAATATGATGGCTGCGGAGGAATCCTATTGGCCTTCGCCCTTATCTTCTTTGACCGATGACTACCAGGCTTCTTTGACATACTCTTCCTCTTCCTCACGCGGCTGCCAACAGTGTCCCTTTGAGTTTCTACCTCCCCAGCTGCATCCTCGCCATTGTCATCTGAAACATCAACGGTCTCCGCGGGCTCACGAACCACGGGGCTAGATGCCTCAGGCAATTCATCAGGAATGGGCCTCTCCTTAGCCAGAGTAGGATGAGCAGGATCGGGGACTAGTGGTACAGTTGGCTCAACGGGTGGAGGAGCCAGAGCCACCGGCCTGAAAACAACACCAGACAAAACAGGTTGTCTATCAATAAGTTGCTTGAACGACATCTCTTTGCAAAAAAAAAAAAAAACATGAATCAGTGTCTACTTTGTGAACGAAGGATAACAAAGAAGAAGTGCAAAAGAATCAACTTACCCTGACCATCGAATTCAATTGCAACATCCAAAGTACCATACTCCTAACATCTTGAAACTTGGGATTTGAACAATACAACCTCCGGGTATACACACAATTTATCTGATAAAAACACAAGACATCTACATCCACCTGCCTAACACCAAACACACTCGGGGGACCTATCGACTCATACTTCAACCTATTCCTATCTAGCAAACCACTATGAGCAGGCGGAACTAACGATTGATCAACGAAGACAAACAAATTCTTCCAGTCTCTAACCTCAACACCACCAGCAATAAAAATTTCGTAGTCACCATTCTTCGAAACAGTGACCCAGTCACCAAATTCTTTCAACTTATAGAAGAAGTTAAACAAGGCAACAGATAGTCGGATGCGATTCGCAAAACAAAGCACTTGAAAAACAATAAGTTTTGCAACACCAGTCGGGTGAACAGTAGCTATATGACACTGATAGTAATCTATAACCCTAAGGAAAAAATCTGAAAAGGGGATCCTAAGGTTACCTTGTGAAAAAGCCTTCACATATATGCCGACCGCCGAGGATCACATATGGATTTCCCCTTTTCAGGGTATCGAACCAAATTAGGGTTTTGAGAAAGGTATTGGTTCACGAAACTCTGATAGGTAGAGTGGCTCAAGGCGTTGGTAATATCCCTTATTCCTCGTTTTGACATAATGATTAAATATAAAAGGAAGAAGGAAGATGATAATATACCTGGATAGTGTCTGGTGGATGGATAGACAAAGAAAAGACGGAGAGCAGGGTCAACAGACGAAAAAGCAATAAAGGGAAACCCTTATTTCGTGGTAATAAGTTGGTATTTATATGGGTCGTAATCACGGATAACTACCCAGTGATTAATTACCCCGAAAGATGTGCCAACAAGTTGCCACAGAGAGACAGAAAGTCATTATGGCTTAAACTAAATATGATTTATGGATTAACGAAGCAGCAAAGCACGTTCCTTTTGACTTCAAAGGTGTGATATTTATTTTGTTATTCGATCTGTTAAGTCTAATGCGATATTTTACAGATAAAACCTCCTATCAGACTGGGGGGCTTGATGATATACCCATACGGAGCTCTAGCTCCATACCCGAAGCAGAAGCAGAGAACGAAATCATCTTCGCACAGGTAAAGCCATAACAGAGCTCGGCCTCCGCTCAACATAATTACCCCGGAGCTCCAAAGGTAACAAATACCTAGCTCCGAGGAAATACGCAACAAAGATCGAACAAAAGATCTTTTCCATGATTAATCTATTAAACATATCTAAGCTTCGATATACTCGGATACAATTAAGGTAACAAGATTACCACAAATCTCCTCAAGAAGGAAACAAGATATTCACAAAGGAGGGAGAGATTTACTCTAATTTTCTTACCCTCCCCTCTAAGAAATAGAGGAGGAAGCCTTACGGCAGATTCATGATTCGTACGCATAAAACCCTAACTCACGGTTTATTCGAATTCCGAATAAACCCCAAACACATCCCACAAAACCCTAAGTCGAACTCGAACGGCTTAGGATCAACCGATCACAGGCGTAAAGCGGTCTCTTCGACCCTCTGACCGTAAGGGAATCGCCAATAAACACCAACAACCCAACTGACACCTCTGGTTGAGCTATAGTGCGATTATCTGATCAAACAACTAGCTAGCAACTTAGGTGATTTGGTAATTTGTTCACGGTTGATGGTACCACGTGAGCACCTTAATCTTGTCACGATTATCTTTAAACTCAAACGAATTTGGTCTTAATTAAATGCAATCTCATTTGAAGTCAAGTGAATTCAAGGTGGATGACTTTTATTAATATTGTCTGAAGTTCTTCTTTATTCTTATGCAATTTGTCTTTCAAACTCATTTTAATTTTATTGTCAAAAGGATTTTCGAAGCAACACCCGTTTTCCAAACCATTTAATCAAACAACTAGTCAACCCAATCCCTGAGAACGAACACGGTCTTACCTCTTAGCTATATTACAAACGGTCGGGTCCACTGCCCGATAGTGCATAGTAGTGAGTTTTTAGGTAATTCTAATTTTATAAATTTAAAGCTCGATTTTGCACATCACTCGCTCGATATCCTTTCTTGCAGCTTCTTAGTATCTTTTGAATTTGGAGGTTTTCAGGTCCATCGGGCACTTGAAAGACTTCACAAGAGTCGCCCATTCAGGATAAATACCATCTGCTAGGTAATATCCCTTTCCAAACTATTAACCGAAAACTCTACTCTAGGAGCCTTGTCCTGAAGTAAATCGTCGAACAAATCTGATTCGTTGAGCACGTTGATGTCGTTGTTCGAACCAGCAGGGCCAAAATAAGCATGCTAGATACATAAATCATATGAAGCAACCGCTTCAAACATGATTGTTGAATGTCCTTCATCGCCTCGCATGTACTGCCCTTACCATACAACTAGACAGTTCCACCAACCCTAATGCATGAAATTTATGCTACCCAGCATACCCGGGAAACCATGAACCTCAGCATATTTAGCAGTTATCCATTGGATATCTGCTTCTGTTGGCTTTCTCAAGTACTCATCACGATATAATTGTATCACACACTTACAAGTCTAAACACTGGTAGCCCGTATTTTGTGCCATTTACTAGTACTCATCTAAAGCATCAGCCTTAAAACTATACGCTAACTAACGTATGGCAGAGGTGCACTTCTGGAAGATATTAAAACCGGGACGACCAGTAGCTTCTGTTGCGCCTTTGCGGAAAAATTGAAAGTGCTTCGGTAGAGGTTGAACACTATCAAAGGAATTTATATCTCGCACTATGCGGAGAAACATTTCCTTTCACATTCGAAACCTTCTATGAAACATGTTGGGTGGGTAAGTTGGTTCAGGAGCAAAGTAATGATCGTATAAAAGCTTTGCGGCACCGACGTGATCTCGTTGGATCACCGTTCTAGCTAGTCAACTTGGGTCTTGAAGAACTTGATGCTTCTTGGCTCTGGTTTTCTTCTCTGTCAAAGATAATGCTAAGACAGACACCTATGACCTCGGGATTGAAAACTGCATTGAATTGCGTAACAACCCGATTGATTGAATCGTAATTGTCGCTAGAAGATGATGATGATGTTGATGATGAACTATACACTTTTTGTGGTGGTGTGTGATTGAAATGCTATGAAAATGATTGAAATATGTATATTTAGATTAGTGTGATTTGAAATGGTAGTGTGAAAGTGGTATAAATAGGTGTAGAAAATAAAAGTTAAAAGAAAAAAACAAAAGTGGCTAAACTAGCCGTTAGTTTTTAAAAAAAAATGAAAAATGTTTTTTTTTAATTTTCCAATGGAAACATTTAAAAAAAGGCCCCACATCCATCCATTAACGATCGTCTAAGCATGGGAGAAACCCTACGACGTCGCCCGACGCGCCCTATGCTACTATTGTCTTCGGCCGCCGTGAACGCAGTTTAAGGAGGGGCCTTAGAATCTTTGAACCAACCTCATACTTCAATTTTTTTTTTATCGTAACTCTTTCGCAATGCCGACTTAAGATTTTTAGGGACCTTAAACGATATCAAATTTGGAGGCTTACTTAATTAGCATACTAATTGAAGTAAAGAAAGAAATTAAAAAAACGGGTAGCTCAATATATGAATGATTAAAAATAACATATTATTAGTAAAATAAAGATAAAAGATAAAGAATATATATCTGTTTTGATCTATGAATGATTAGGAATAATTAGTTAGAATATAAGTAATTGTAAATTGAATTAATATTACATAAAAGTTGCTTAGTACTATTACTAATTTGAGAAGAACTATCGAATTTCTAAACGATAAAATGTAGAGTTCTTAGTAATTAATTTCTATTTAAATATAAATTAATTAATTAAGTAATAAATAATATATTTATTTTTAGTTAGATAACAAATAACTATTTTATTTCTTAAAAAAGTGCTAAAAAACCAAAGAATATTGACACTTAAGTCAAAATCGTAGGTGGCAAATAAAGATAATTTTCACATAATCAAAAATATATTCTTTTTTAGTTATCTATACTCTTTTATAAAAATAATCACACCTCCCATTTTTAAGAATAGTTACATACGTTATTATAAATTACTCTTAATAAACATTCACTATGGAAAGAGTTTTTATAAAATATCAAATTTGCTCTTAATGATTTAATTTAAATTTTAAACTTTTATTTTAATAATTAACACTTTAAGCCTTTATCTTCTAAAAAACTTTCATATCACAATTATATCAACATATACCACTTGACACCGTCACCACCACCAATAGTGTCATCACCGACATCATTATACCGGTTTTCCACCAACACCGCCGAATTACGCGGATACCATGCTCGTATAATATAAGATAAAAGTATAAATGTTTGTTTAAATGATGTAATCTGTTCGATTTACGCAACTGCTCTTAAAATAAATACTCGGTATTTTCCAACAAAAAAGGGGTAAGTTTTCACATTTCGAAATTTGCTAATCACTCGAGTCTTAAGAGCTGACAGTTACAAAACTGCCATTTTTGGAATGATTTGTGGTGCATCAGAGCAAGATTTGCCACTCATCTAAATCTAATGAAGAAAAGGTCAAATGTTTTGGAAACTTAGTAGCCTACCACTTTCTAATTTTACGAATTCTAAGGTTTGAAGTTTTCATTACAACACAAAACTTACACACGAAAACGTTTCCTATCCTTCACACTAACACCAAATTAAAATT
Source organism: Erigeron canadensis (assembly GCF_010389155.1). Lineage (NCBI taxonomy): Eukaryota > Viridiplantae > Streptophyta > Magnoliopsida > Asterales > Asteraceae > Erigeron > Erigeron canadensis. The sequence continues at coordinate 20,706,697 of NC_057769.1, forward strand.
CTCATGCCGATTGGTTTCATCAACAAAATATATTTAGAAAATGGAAAGTTATTTGAAAGAGAATTTTGAGGTCGAGCCGAAGAACCCATCCGAAGAAGCGTTGAAGAAATGGAGATCAGCCGTTTGGCTCGTGAAGAACCCACGTCGGAGGTTTCGTATGGTGGCTGACCTTGCCAAACGGGCTGCAGCTGAGAAGAAGCGAAGGAAGATACAGGTTCGATGCATAGTCTTTTCCGCTATTCATACATATAAGTTCATTAAAATCTATAAATTTGCATTTCTAACGCTCGAAAATGACTAATAAGAGAGCATTAAAAATGAATAAAAATTACCTAAATGAATCACAAGCTTTTTTTTTTTTTTTTTTTGTGTACGTGCTGGGGTATATATATATATATTCGTAGGGGAGATATAAATTAATCATTATCATGTTCGATATGATTTATTTTTATATATACAAAAGTACATATACTTTAATTTATATGTATTTCGTAAAGTGAAATTCAAATAATCAAGAACAACATCTAAATCAGTAAAATTAAACACTCAAATTTAATCGTATAATCAATAATTTTGCACGGTACATTTGTATTCCAAATAAGCACTCGTATATAGATGGATTAATGCAAATTAACAATTTTTTATATAAGTTACCGAAAAAAGAAGATAGTTAGCTTCTTGTTTTTCTTTATAACAACCATCGTACCTGCGTAATGCGGTGGTGGTGGCGGGAACGACGGTCTAGTGGTCTCGGTGACGGTATTATTGGTGTTGGTGGCGGTGTCAAGTGGTGTAGGTTGATGTAAAGGTGGTAGTGAAATACTTATAGAGATAAGAGAAAATCACGATAATAGCCAATTTTTGTTGCGATCGTACCAAAATAGCCAAGTTTTTTCGGATTATCACAAAATAGCCATATAAATCGCAATAATCTGCAAGAATCGCAATGAGATTCTTGAGAATCGCAATATGAGAATCGCAATATCGCAAGATCGCAATGAGATCTTGCATGATTGCAATGAGATCTTGCAAGATCGCAATGAGATCAATGAGATTATACAATCGCAATGAGATCATAGAATCGCATAGAGATCATATAATCGCATAAAGATCATAGAATCGCATAGAGAACCTGCTGAATATTGAGATTCCCCATCTTTTCCTTTCTTTTCACTGTTAAAAAATCTCTAACAAAAAGGTAAAATTATCTTCAAAACAATATGGTGTCAAAAGGGGATCTGACGATTGGCGATCAGATTCAACAAATTCCTCAAATTCATCAACCTCTCCCCAAATCTTATTAATTACATACAATAATAACTCTAGATCTAAGAACAACAATTTCTACGATAATTTTTCTAGAATTAATTAAGCCAAACTTCTTTTATGCCTCCACCGTTGCCATTTGCTTTTTCTTTATAATTTCAGATCAAACTCTTCTTTTTCATCTCTACTTTCTAATTCAATCTCTCCTGTCATTTTTTATTTTATTTTTGCGATTGAAAACCCTAGATTTTTGGGGAAAATGTCTTTGTGTGATCTAAGCCCTATTTGATGCTAAATTATGCCAAATAAGCGTAGAACATTAGATAGAAAAGTTGTTGTACCTCGAAAATTTGGGGATTCTATCCACAATCTAAAGAGTAAGATGAGAGAAAATTATGTGGGGAAGACAGAGAGTGTTGGAGATGATGTTGTCGATCCTTGTGCTATTGTACAGAGTCCTCATAAATCTGGAAGTAATATAGAGGGAAGCTGCGCCAAAACAAACTCAGGGGAGTTAGTCAACTACAATGATGATGCAAATGTGGCTGCTTCAAGTAACCCAAATGCAAGTCTTAGGGTGGATGAAAGTGAAGTGGTGAAGGATAACAATGTGTAGAATGCAACTCTTACTGCTGATGGGGAAAAAACAGTAGAGAATGTGATGAAACAACCTGTGGTCAACAATAAACAACCAAAGACCTATGCTTCTATGGCTGCACCTAATGATAGTTTATTGGACAGGGAGACTCCTGTAAAGAGTAATGATCAGCAGCTGCCACCAATGCCACCAAAACCTCAAACCATCGATGAACGTCAGAATGGTGGTAATAGACCTTTGTCATATATTGTTGCGTTAGGAAAGACAGAACAACCTCGTAAAGTTAACTTTTCGAGCTTTGTCATTGGATAATTGTGTTGAAGGTGTTGATTTGACGATCCCTATGGCATCTGTTGAAGAGGTAAACACTAGATTTGCTAATATGTTATATGGATACTTTTTGGGGGATAGATTGGCTTTTCCAGTTGTGGAAAATTATGTGAAAAACACTTGGGGTAAATTTGGACTTAGGAAAGTGATGATGAATTCTTTAGGTTTCTTTTTCTTTAAGTTTGACTCAAGGAGGGGTTTGGATCAGGTTATGGAGAAGGGACTTTGGTTAATTAGATCGGTTCCAATTATGCTAAATATCTGGACACCTAACACGAGTTTGGCTAAGCAAGATTTAACTCAGGTCCCAGTTTGGATTAAAATGCATGATGTACCTCTTGTGGCGTATACAGAGGATGGTTTGAGTGTGCTAGCAACTAAGGTGGGTACTCCTATCATGTTAAACTCTTATATGAGCGCTATGTGCTTAGACTCCGGGGGAAGAAATAACTTTGCTAGAGCTCTGGTTATGGTACACTCGGAAGATGAATTGAAATCAAATTTGGTTGTGGGAATCCCGAAATTGAACGAAACAGGTTTCACAAAGGAAAAGTGACTATTGAATATGAATGGGCACCCCTCGATGCTCTCACTGTAAGGTTGTTGGTCATTCGGATAAGGGCTGCCAGTGGAATATTCCTGTGGCAAAGAAACCAATGGGTGAGACTGTGGCTGACGATGGTTTTATTCAGGTTGGACGTAAAGGTAGAAAAGGGAAACAAGCTCAGAACTTAAACACTAAACAGGTAGATGGGATACGGCTGACTAAGCAAAAAACACAATGGTTTTATAGGACGAAAAAGGTTAACAAAAAGCCAAATGGTGCTTCATCTTCAACTGAAACTTCAAAAGAGGAGACAACTCCAAGGGAAATGAATACTCATGAAGCCAAAGAGAAGACCAAAGACAATCAACATGTTCCTGTTGTTAACATAAGTAATAAATTTGATGCTTTAAATGGCGAGGTGCCGTTGGATAAAGAGGAGGGACGGGCAAAGCAAGTAGATGTTTTAGTGAATGATAGTGATGAGGATGATGTTGATGACACTTCGAATGAAACAGCTACTTATTTGGGGTACAAAGATAAAAAGAAAAAAGGAGCAAGTACTTGGAGTCAGGTGATTTCCGATAATCAATTGGCTATGTGTGCGATCTTGGAGTCCCATATTGCTACAGATCAATTAGTTCAATTATGTTCAAAGGTGTTTAATAGATGGCAATGGACTTCAAACGGAAGTGTATGTGTAAAAGGGGCAAGAATCATTTTAGGTTGGAATCCAGATGTTCTTGATGTGATGATTTTATCCCAAATGGACCAAGTTATTCATGCCCAAGCTATTATTAAAGAGAATAAGAAAGTGGTAATGTGTTCCTTTGTGTATGCTCATAATAGGTATTATCAAAGGCGGGAACTTTGGAATAACTTGGCTGTGCACAAGCCTTTTGTGCGTGGGACTCCGTGGTGCCTCCTAGGGGATTTTAATGCTGCTTTGTTTCTAGAAGATAAACTTTCAAGCTCTTCTACTTTGGACATAGCATTGAGAGAACTCAAGGAAGCTGTGGAGGATATTGAGGTTTTTGATGTTAATAAAACTGGATTACATTTTAGTTGGAATCAGAAACCCCAAGGTAATGATGGACTGTTAAAGAAGTTGGATCGTGTGTTGGCAAATTCAGAGTTTTTGGATGCTTTTGTTGGAGCCGTTGCGGTGTTCCAACCCTATAGAACCTCTGATCATGCACCTGCTATCTTGAGGTTGCCGGTTAAGGTAAATTTCAAACCAAAACCGTTTAAATTTTCTAATGTTCTTATTCATAATGACAGTTTTAGAGAGGTCATGTCGTCCAACTGGAATATGGAGATCTCTGGTCATTTTTTGTATCGATTTGTAAAAAGACTCAAAGGCCTTAAAAAACCTTTGAGAAAGCTAATGTATGATCAAGGCAATATTCATAATAATGTGATTAAATTACGAGCTGAGCTTGATGAGGTGCAAAGAGCTGTTGATCGTGACCCTTTCAACATTTTGATCCGCGAAGAGCATGTCGTATACCTTAAAGCCTATAATGATGCAGTGTTGAGAGAAAAGATTTTCTTGAAACAAAAGGCAAAGGTTGAGTGACTTCGCGTTGGTGACTCGAATTCGGCATACTTTCATAAAGTGGTCAAAAGTCAAGTTACGAGGAATAGACTTGATGTTGTGATGGATGCGGATGGTAATGTGGTGGATGGGGATGCTATGAATGCTGCTTTTCTTTCCCATTATATTCAGTTTTTAGGTCAGGCAGGTAAAGTCGAACAACTTGATGTGTCAGATCTATTTTGTCACAAATTATCTGCCAATGATGCTCTGCATATGGTTAGGGAGGTGACAGATGGAGAAATTAAAGATGCTATCTTTTCTATGGGTGAGGATAAATCTCCTGGCCCTGACGGTTTCTCTGCAGGGTTCTTTAAAGCTACTTGGGATATTGTGGGACGTGATATGTCTAATGCGGTGAAGGAATTTTTGTTCATGGCAAACTTCTGAAGGAGGTAAACCATACAATTCTTACACTTATTCCAAAGGTTTCCACCCCTTCTAGGATCAACGACTACAGGCCTATTTCACTATGTAATATTTTATATAAATGCATAAGTAAGATAATTGCTAATAGGATTAAAGGATGTCTAGATGGTTTGATTAGTAAGAACTAGTCGGCTTTTGTTCCTGGTAGAAGTATTTCAGACAATATCTTGTTAACTCAAGAACTGATGCATAACTATCATTTGGACAGAGGTCCACCTAGGTGTGCTTTAAAAGTTGACATTCAAAAAGCTTATGACACGGTTGATTGGGGTTTTCTTAAAATTATTTTGGTTGGATTTGGGTTCCATAGTAAAATGGTTGAATGGATTATGGAATATGTCTCCACTGCCTCGTTTTCGTTGAATATAAATGGATCCCTCCATGGTTTTTTTAAAGGTATGCGTGGTTTAAGGCAGGGGGATCCTCTTTCGCCGTATTTATTTACTATGGTTATGGAGATCCTTACCTTAATCATTAAGCGTCGAGTGTTGCATTCTGATGAATTTACCAACCATTTGCGGTGTGAAGAATTAAAGTTAATCAATTTGTGTTTCACGGACGACCTTTTTATATTTATGAGAGGAAACATTGAGTCTGCGAACGTCATCAGACTAGCTTTGGAAGAATTCAAAATGGTTTCCGGTCTTGCTCATAGTCTTCCTAAAAGTACGGCTTTTTTCTGTAATGTGCTTAATCATGTCAAAATTGGAATCCTAGAGTGGAAAGGTTGTTGGATGCATGGAACCTGCCTTTGTCGTTTCTCATTTCCCGTTAGTCTTTTCGTTCTGTAACTAGATATTAGGCATTTCATGTAATTGCCAGTTGCTTGGCGTTTTGTTGTGTGGATGTTGCACTTTTAGCGCATAGACATTTGTAAAGTCGATGAGGATCTACCTTATCGCTTGTTTTTATTTGTGATATAATAACATGAACAAGGGGTAACCTTTTACCCAAAAAATATTGAGATTCTGTAATTTTTTTTTTTTTTTTTTTTTTTGCAATTTTGTCAACAATAAATAAAAAAAACATACTAGTTTATTACAAAATCCATGAATACAAAGCTTCAAAATTTCAATATAAATAAAAAAACGTTGTGCTGTATTAGGAATTGAAGTTACATTGTTATCGAAATTCTGAAGCTTTGTATTCATGGATTTTGTAATAAACTAGTATGTTTTTTTATTTATTGTTGACAAAATTGCAAAAAAAAAAAAAAAAATTTTTTTTACAGAATCTCAATATTCAGCAGGTTCTCTATGCGATTCTATGATCTTTACGCGATTCTATGATCTCTATGCGATTCAATGATCTCATTGCGATTCTATGATCTCATTGCGATCTTGCAAGATCTCATTGCGATCATGCAAGATCTCATTGCGATCTTGCGATTCTCATATTGCGATTCTCAAGAATCTCATTGCGATTCTCATGATCTTATTGCGATTTTTGCAGATTATTGCAATTTATATGACTATTTTGTGATAATCCGAAAAAACTTGGCTATTTTGCTACCATCGCAACAAAAATTGGCTATTGTTGCGATTTACTCAAGAAATAATGGTTTAAAGTGTTAATTATTAAAAGAGTTATTGACACAAATCATCCCTGTGGTTTATCCAAATAGTCATGTTTCTTCCTTAAAGATAAAAAACCTTAAGAACAGTCCTTTATAAAAGAATAAGGTTCGTGCTTGATCCTTTGACTTCTTGACTGTCATCTCACCTCCGTTAACATTCTCACGTGCGCCCCATGTGAGGGGTATGCTAGTCATCTTCACCCTAAATGACCTTCACTGAATCAATAATATTTTTATTCTCACCTCCGTCAACATCCTCACGTGTGCCCCATGTTAAGGGTTTCAAGAAATATTTAGGGAAGAACAAAGTTTACTTTTATATTTTTAAAATTTACACGTTCGGTTCTTGTAAATAGAAAGAGAAAAAAACAAAGTGATAATTTTTTTTTTATCATTAGTGGTCCTTTAGGGTGAAAATGACTAAAATACCCCTCATGTGGGACGCACGTGAGGGTGTTAATGGAGCTGAGATGACGGTCAACAAGTCAAAGCAGTAAACACGAACCTTATCCTTTTATAAAGGATTGTCCTTAAGGTTTTTGATCTTTAAGGATGAAACATGACTATTTGAGTAAACCACAGGGACGATTTGTGTTGATAACTCTTATTAAAATAAAAGTTCGGAGTGTAAATTAATTCATTAATGACAAATTTGGTAATTTAGGAAAACTCTTTCGATAGTGGGTGTTTAATAAAGGCAATTTAGTACTTGCGTATGTAACATTTGAGTAACACTTTCTATTTGTATGGGTGAATAGTTTTTATAAAAGAGTATAGATAAGTATTTGTTTATAAGACTATCCAAATCATTGAACCAATCTAACTCTAACTTTAATTAAAAACTAATTTCTCTCTCTTCCACCTATATAATCCAACCTATCTCAAATTTTCACTTTTATTCACATCCCAACCTAAACTATTTTTATTATATTATAGTTATATAATAAAATATATAATTTTCTTTAACTTATTAAAAGTAATTATTATACTTCAAATCAATAAATAATTTATAAAATAATCTTATAAAAATAAAAATAATAAAAAGGAAATAAAAAATTAGTGAAATATTAAAAAAATAAAATTTTTTTAAGTAGTTCCTTTTTTAATAAAACTTTTATGTCAAAATGTTCGTTATAAAAAGATATCATGAATTTGTATATTTATAAAAGTCTATAGAATGTAAGATATTAAAGAAATACTAATATGGGTTATTATTAATTATGTATAATAAAATATTAAAATGTATTTTCAAATCAAACGAAGACATGTGACGTGAATTTCATAACGATATAGATTGAATAAGAGGACGATCGGTAAATGTATTAATTTCTTGGAAAGTACGACTTCTATTTTTTTGTCCAAATTTGACAAAGATGTCAACTTGTTATATTGTCTAAAATACATATGGAGTATAGCCAATACACGACAGTTAAGTCTGTTACTAAGTCCTATACCGCATGTATACAACTTGTGCCGAAAGTAATATATCGTTTGTAGTGTGTATTCTTAGAATCATAACCACACGATACGTGATGGTGGATGGTTTTTAGAAAGAAACAAAAGAATTGCATGTAAATCAAATTCTAGAATTTTTTAGGTTGAGCAAAATCCAACTAATTAAAAACCATGAAACGAAAAATAAAAAAACCATGAAACCAAAAGAAAAAAAAAAAAAAAATCAAATTTATGATTTTTGTATTTGAAAAAACCATATTAGTGGTTTGGTTTTCGGGTGCATATTATCCAATAGTTTATTAAAAGATTATAGAGATTCAGATGAAAAAACATACTTATCCTTATTATCAAACTAAAAACCATGAAAATAAAAAAAAAATAAAATAAAAACGAACGAAAACCCGTCTCAAAATAAGAAATCAATTTTATGATTTTTATATTTGAAAAAACCATATCAATAGTTTGGTTTTTGGGTACATATAAAAATCCAATTTTTTTTTAGTTTATTGGAAGATATGTAGAGATTTAAGACGAAAAAACATACTTATCCATATTTGAAGAGATTTGGATGAATTGACTCATTGTACACATAATAATTAGGAGCTTAAAATAAATTGCTCAAAACCGTTAGGAACAAACGAAAGTTACAGATACTTTGGTTGCGATTATGTGATGCTCCGATAACTCGATAAACAATTCCAAGGTTGTCAATGAGGGATTGCAACCATAGTCACCTTTAATTTATCCAACTTTCTCTGGGTCTTTTTTAACGGTTAAAATTTAGATTGAATGACTTAAAAAGACAAATTTGTCATTTAATATGAGACGGATAGAGTAATACATTCCAACGAAAATACTACAATTTGTCTACAATTAATTTTTCTCAATTTTCAACACATTATTTTGTCAATGTCTTCATAGTTAATGTTAATAAAGTGTAAACGCTACATCTGAAAAGTTCAAAAAATTATACTAATCTTCACCCTTGTATGTGTATGAACAAACTTTTCAAAACCGATATTTATTTTTGGCAAGATCGTTACATGGGAGTAGAAAATGACCCTGTCAACTCGAAATAGAATACTCCGTACAACAATTCTTCAAACTACAGTATGTCAATTTTTGTAGTATCTAATTCGTAGACGATAATATTAGTCAAACAAATACATATAGATCGACAACAAAAATGAAATTAAGAATATTCGGAACTTGGAAGCCGTGTTCCTTTTTTTTTTTCTTTTTTCTAACATGAAACCGTGTTACATACTAACATAGCGGAAAATGATTGATATGTAACAGCGAATCAGTTAATCACAAAACACACCTATATATATTAATATCAAAAATGATTCATATGTCTAAAACAAAAACCTAAACATATGTTTAATTTTTTCAATGTTTGATATGTATTGTATGAGTTTTCTATTTCTGAATCCTTACCATTTATTATAAAATATTCTTATTTTTAGACATATTTATATTTATCTATACTCCGTGTTAATACCGAATAGTCTCATTTTAAGCAAATTAAGAATATTGTTTTAAATATTTTCAAAATATTCTTAATTTACCTTTAGCAAATTAAACACACAATTACGTCTCTTTTTTTCATAGATACACACACATCAACACCAACACCGACCTCTGTCGCTTCCGCTGTCATTACATCACCACCACTACTGTCACCATCACCATCACCATTACACCGCCGTATTGTGCGGTATCCTTTTAATATGTTTATGAACTAAATATGGAGTATAAAATATAAACTAAAACTTGTAAAAAAGAAATTGTATTATATTTAATATTTTCTATAATGTGCCTACTAGTCACATAACATATGCATTTAATACTTTCTATTTTTCCTTCTCAAAAGATCAACACAATTATGATATACTAATAATATTTTAATACCAATTATACCCTTTTAATTATGCACTGTCGATTTAGAATTCATTTGCTACAATATATTAATTCTAAATTCTTTCACTAAAATAACATGTATTTTGACAATTAAAGATCATATCAATCGTTTTTAGCTTTATCTCAATAGTTGAAAGACAAAGGTCATTCCTTTTTACATGAGGTCTTGTGTTTAAGAAGGATAAAATAGTTAAGTCCTTTACGAGGACTTAACTTGAGTATACTCATATGAGAGAACAGAGTTTACACTTATTAATCGTCGTGTCTTTGGGGGTTTAGTAGGGAGTTTTCCCCCGTCGGATATTTGGAATAGGTATTTAAAAAATAAAAATCATACTGTGAATTAGAAGATTTGTTTAAATTTTTGAAAATGTTTAGATTTTGGAAAGGCAATATAATATAAGTTTCATTAAGTGCAATTTTCTTTTGTAACGGCTGTGACTAGTAGATTTCTTGTTCAAAAATCATCAAATACAATCTAAAAACTCTTTCTGATTTTTGAAACCAAATAAATCAATTCCAGGAATTTACTTGATAGTTAATTCAGTAACCTTTTGTAACCGAAACCAATAATGATCAAGAAAAACTGTTATTCATTTGACTACCAATAAAAGGAGGTCTCAAGTTTCACAATGAAACTTTTGACATATTTTCATGGATATCTCTATTTACAATGATTTTGATTTCAAGGTCTTCAAGGTATGTTTTTGTTATAGTTAACATGTGTGAATTTTTTGAGTAATATAAATAACTCGTCTTTCTTTAATAACCCAATAATAAAAACATCCTACTTTTTAGTATATTACCAAAAATGTCATAGGGAGGTTAGTTAGAAACTTACAATAAGTCTATATTGTTTTTGTTATTATTTGTGTTTTCTCTGTTGGCTTGTAAACCATTCAACAAGCTACTAGTGTGAAAGATATACATTTCAACAATGGAAATTTACTGAATGTTTACTCACATGGGATTTGCTTATTTTTGTCAAAAACAGGAGAAAATTAGGATTGCATTGTATGTGCAAAAAGCAGCATTGCAATTCATTGATGGTACATAAAACATATATCATAAAACCATATCATGTCTAGTTTTATTTACATCCATGCTAAACTTTGTGCTCTAATTAGTACAGCTGCTAACAGAACCGAACGTAAGCTCTCTGAAGAAGTTGTGCAGGCCGGTTATGACATAGAACCTGATGATCTTGCATATATAGTCCGTTCACATAATAACAAAACTTACGATTTCCATGGAGGACTTCAAGGACTAGCTAGAAAGATTAGAGTCTCATTAAGGGATGGTGTTTTTTCAAGTGATATATCTAAAAGACAACAAATCTTTGGTTATAACCGGTTTGTGGAAAAGCCTCAAAGGGCATTATGGATGTTTATATGGGATGCGTTACAGGATATGACGTTAATAATTCTTATGGTATGTGCGGTTATTTCTGTTGGAGTTGGGATTGCGACTGAAGGGTGGCCAAAAGGTATGTATGATGGGTTAGGAATTATTCTCTGCATACTTTTGGTTGTGGTGGTTACGGCGGTTAGTGACTATAAACAGTCGTTGCAGTTTAAAGATTTGGATAAAGAAAAGAAAAACATAATCATTCAAGTCACACGAGATGGGACTAGAAAGAAGGTTTCCATATATGACTTGGTTGTTGGAGATGTTGTTCATTTGTCAATTGGAGATCAAGTGCCTGCAGATGGGATATTTATTGATGGTTATAGTTTAACAATTGATGAATCAAGTTTATCAGGTGAAAGTGAACCGGTTAACATAGACAAACAAAGACCGTTTCTTTTATCAGGGACTAAAGTTCAAGATGGGTCGGGTAAAATGCTGGTGACATCTGTAGGAATGAAAACAGAATGGGGAAGATTGATGGTGACTTTAAGTGAAGGTGGAGATGATGAGACTCCGTTACAAGTGAAACTCAACGGGGTTGCAACCATTATTGGGAAAATCGGGCTAGCTTTTGCTGTGTTGACATTTTTGGTACTGACTGCACGGTTTATAATCATGAAAATGGTTAATAATACAATGGGCCAATGGTATATGAGTGATGCTTTGGAACTTTTAAATTATTTTGCTATAGCAGTCACTATACTAGTGGTTGCAGTTCCAGAAGGGCTACCATTGGCCGTGACACTAAGTTTAGCGTTTGCCATGAAGAAATTAATGAATGATCGTGCACTCGTGAGACATCTTTCTGCATGCGAGACAATGGGCTCGGCTACCTGCATTTGTACTGACAAGACAGGAACTTTGACAACAAATCATATGGTTGTGACCCGGTTATGGGCTGCTGGTGAATCCAAAGACATTAAAAGTAAAAACAAACTGAAATCTTCACTCTCAGAGAAAGTGTTAAGTGTCCTTTTGCAATCCGTATTTCTAAATACAAGTTCCGAGATTGTGAAGGATGAAATAGGGAAAACTAATATAATCGGTTCTCCAACAGAGACGGCATTGTTAGAATTTGGACTACAGTTTCAAAGTAATTACAATGATATTTCCAAAAATGTGAAGATAATCAAAGTTGAGCCCTTTAATTCGGTCAAAAAAAAGATGTCTGTTATAGTGGCTCTTCCTAATGGTAAGATCAGAGCATTCTGCAAAGGTGCAAGTGAAATTATATTAAGCATTTGTGATAAACTTATTAATGAAGATGGAGAAATTGTACAAATGTCTGAAAAACAAAGGAAAGCCATAACAGATGTGATTAATGGTTTTGCTTGTGAAGCTCTCAGAACAATATGCTTGGCTTTTAGTGATCTTGAAACGGGTTCCAGCAGTGATAATATTCCTGAAAATAATTACACAATTATAGCAGTAGTTGGAATCAAAGATCCAGTAAGACCGGGGGTGAAAGAGGCTGTGAAGACTTGTTTGGATGCGGGAATAATGGTTCGAATGGTGACTGGTGACAATATTAATACTGCTAAAGCCATTGCTAAAGAATGTGGGATTTTGACTCCTGACGGTTTGGCTATCGAAGGACCAGCATTTCGCGAAAAAACTCTTGAACAGTTGAGGGATATAATACCGAGACTTCAAGTGATGGCAAGATCATTGCCTTTGGATAAACATAAACTTGTGACATTTTTAAGGAATGAATTTAAGGAAGTTGTTGCTGTAACCGGTGATGGGACTAATGATGCCCCTGCATTACATGAAGCTGATATTGGACTAGCCATGGGTATAGCTGGAACTGAGGTTTGTGCCGATTTTCTTATATATTGAAAATATATATGAGATGAAAATTCCGACCAGTTTTCTATGAATTGGTCATTTTGGACTATGTTTTATCTCTGCCAGGTCCAACGGGTCAAATTTTACCCAAAGTGTACTGTTGAAAGTGCTTCATTTATCCTATTCAAAGATATATCTGATTAATTAGTGAAAAAATATCCACTTCATTTAAAAAAAACTTACGATAAAAGCAAATCTAAAGTGTGTAAAGATTAACAGCAGGACCATCTCACGTGTCGACTCGGTCTAGTTTAGATAAATTTGCTACTATTGTAATAAAAACTTATGTTTGTAAAGTGAGAAAAAATAGATAAAGAATCAGAGATTTCTATATGATGTGCTTGAATCTCCCCAGGTTGCAAAGGAAAATGCCGATGTAGTCATTATGGATGACAATTTTAAGACAATAGTATATGTTGCCAGATGGGGTCGTTCAGTTTACATTAACATACAAAAGTTCGTACAATTCCAGTTGACAGTTAATGTGGTCGCCCTCATGACCAATTTCGTTTCTGCATGCACATCAGGTTAGTTGTTCAAGCACAATTTTTGGTTACTGTATTTACGGTTCAGTAACAATCACTAAAGAGTCTTTTCAAGTAATATTTCAGGGTCTGCTCCTCTTACTGCCGTCCAATTGCTTTGGGTTAACATGATCATGGACACACTTGGTGCTTTAGCTTTAGCTACAGAACCACCTCATGACGGTCTAATGAAAAGACCACCTATCGGAAGGGATGTCAACTTTATAACAAAGGTTATGTGGAGGAACATCATTGGTCAAAGCGTTTATCAACTCATTGTCCTCGGCATCCTCCAGTTTGATGGAAAAAACCTTCTTAATCTCAATGGTCCAGATTCTACTGCTGTTCTCAATACAATGATCTTCAATACCTTTGTTTTCTGCCAGGTAACGTCTCCAATTCACAGTTTTAGGATCATGTGCTACATTGTGATGCTATGATAGAAAATGATTATACAATCAGAAGCAGAATATGTGTGTATTTATACGAAATTTTAGCTACGAACTTACCTTGTTTACTTGTGTTCTTTTTAGGTATTCAATGAAATAAACAGTCGTGATATGGAAAAGATAAATGTGCTTAAAGGAATGTTGGAAAGTTGGGTGTTCATGCTAGTCATGGTCTGTACTGTGACGTTCCAAATCATCATTGTCGAATTATTGGGCACATTTGCATCTACGGTGCCACTAAGTTGGTCCTTGTGGTTAACTAGTATTCTGTTGGGAGCCATTAGCTTGCCTATTGGAGCCGCCCTGAAATACATCCCGGTTGTCTCTTCTGCACATCCTGTCATGGCCAAGCAACATGACGGCTATGAACCACTCCCCAGGGGTCCAGATATGGCTTGAGATTTTTATTTGCACCAAGTGTTTCTATGTTTATATTCCTTGTGAGATTCAATTTACATATTTGAGACCTTCATATACAGGAAACGGTAGTATTGAAGGGTTTTTTGATTTATTTTTTAAGTATTTCAGATTTTGGATTTGAGATTAAAACGACATTCTTTTATTTCCTTTCTCATTATTTTGTGAACTTCTTATTCTTGATTAATAATAGTTTCGTAGAATCTGTAGAAGTACATTGTGACAACCGTCATCTGAGCGAATCTTCCCGAAGTACATTCCGGTCGTTTTTAGTTCGTTTCGTTTATGTACGTCATTAGTCTTTAAGACTTTATCATGGAATAAATGGATTTATATTTTTATTCGGGCTTTATGAGCATTTAGACCTTAGTAAAATTGTACGTGGACTCGAGAACAGGAGGAATACTAGTTGTCTTGTGAAAATGTCAAATTAAGTAAAATACTTAAAATTTCATCAATCAAAGATTTAATAAACAAATATTGACATATTTATTATCGTTGAAAAGTTATTGAAAAATTACATTCAAATATGTCAACAAAATGAATTTACGGGTAACGAGTTTTTTTGGATTGTCGGGTCAAACCAATTTTTAAAGAAAGTCAAAGTCTAGACAATGGTGTAAAAAGGGGAAGAACAAAACCCTAAAAAGCTCTAACCCTAATCTTTCCCTCATTTTCCACTAGCCTCTCACTTCTCCCTCTCCTCTCTTTGGCCGCCCCCCTCTCTCTCTTTAGATTTCCGGCCGGCCGCCACCATCCACCACGAACCACCATCAACCACCACCTTTTTCTTCATCATTCTTTCAAATTCGAGTAAAATATGCTTGGATCTAAATGATTTCTTGTTATTCTTCATCAAAATCCCGTTTTCTTGTATGTATATATGTATATATATATATCTTCGGATTATATGGAGATATATATATGTAAGAACCCGAATTTTTTTACAAAAATATATGTAGATCGGTTATATGCTTCTTCTTCCTCTTAAATCAGATTTTTCTTTTATATTTATATATATTTTCGGATATATATGTGTGTATATATCTATAGGTCCGATTTTTGGACAAAAATATATATACTTTTCGGTTTTGAGTATGAATATGTGTATATATATGTGATATCTTTCAAATCCGTGATATATGGATCGGAATCTTTATATTTATGTATATATTTTCGGTTGAATAGTGTTCTCGGCATATGAACATACCCGAAATCTTGATGAACCCGAGATATATATATGCGAAAATCTCAAAATCCGAAATCTCTTCGAATCCGGAAACAATAGACTCGAAAACCAAAGGATCCGAGATCTTTTGATCCGAAAAGCTTCATATTGTTGGTATTGTTCTTGTTCTTGTACATATAGATCCGAAATAAATTGAATCCGTAAATAACATGTAATTTTCGAGTTGTTTTGATGGTTTTCGGTTAGATCTATCATAGATCCGAATCATATTAGTGATTTTTGGGTCGGTCAACTGTCGGTCAACACTGGTCAAAGCTGGTCAAAGCTGGTCAAAGCTGTTTTCTAATCGGTCAAAGCTGTTTTCTAATCGGTCAAAGCTGGTCAAAGCTATTTTCTAGTCGGTCAACGCCGGTCAAACTGACCGGAAAATGCTTTTTTGTTCAAATTTTGGTTTTCAGTGTATTTGGATCTTAATTGGTAAATTTGGGGTCAAAATTTATTAAGGTCTTTGGAAAGTAAAAATCATATGACTTTTCGGACTTATATTTTATAACGACATTCCATACGAAGACTTGGCGGGATATAAACAACAAATTGTTGACATTATGGAACGAACTAAATCTTTTGGACAATTTACAAGGACAATGAGACTATTATATATATTATAACATTTGACGAGACATAATGGCATTTCTTAAGACACTAGTATAGGACATGGACTTGTGCAATTAAGTAAGTAGTTACTGGGTGACTTGTGGACAATGTAGGACTTTTGGACAGATAGTGAGCTTATTTCAGGTGTATTGATTGTTCCTGTTCTTGTTCGTTAACTTAGGATACTTATACTTGTGCTGCTTTCAGGTGAGTTTCGTAGCCCTTCTTTTTATAAGTTTTTGGGGTGAAAAGTATATTTGTTCTTTTTAAACAGTTTTGTCGATTTCTGTTTATGTTCAATTTTGAGCCTGTGCGTATAGAGTTACTTATGTCATTTGACGTGCTTCTGTCTTGTTGTATGTGTGTGATGATGTGTTTGATGTTGTGCTTGATGTCGTGCTTATTTGACGTGCTTTACATGGAGACTTGAGACTATGAGACTATGGACTAAGGCAGGTACCGTAAGACCAGACTTTGAGACATTGAGTACTTCGGGTACATTGAGTACCTTGGACTTTGAGACTTGGACTTGAGACTTGTGTACTTTGACTTATATGGCGTAACTCTGCTCTTTATATATTGAACAAATACTTATTTTGATTTAAAAGAATCGACAAAAGGACTTCCTTCTTGACTAAACTTTTTGACAAAAACCTACGAACTCACCAACCTTTGTGTTGACACATTTTAGTATACTTTTCAAGTACTCAGGCCAATCAGGGATAAAGACTTTTATGTTAGGACTGGACTTTGGAGATTTAAGCTCCATTGCTTATTGTCAGACTTTAAGGCTACATGCCTTGGACTATACCGTTTACGGACTTATTGTATTGAGTTGTTCCAACATAATTATGACTATGAACTCATGTTTTGGGAATATATTTATTATATTCTATTTCATTTAGCAGTATCTATGTAATTCCATGTCGTGCTGTACTTTTCATGACACCTCATGTTTCCGCCAACGGTGGGGTGTTACATACACTGAAACAGTGCTTCATATGGTTAGTTATAAACTGAATTCGTTTCTCATTACATGAGCCACGCTGAAGGCGGCATAACCCTCGCTGTGTGAGAACCCATGCAGATGAGGGGTTCGCGAGCTGAGTTCAGCATAAGAGTGGACCAAATGAAAACATATGGTAGTTATAGCAATCATGTACACCTATACCAAATATTAACAGCTTTCTCCGTCTTTAAACCAAAATCTATTCCATAAATAAAGACAAAAAGAATGACTTGCAGACATTGTAGCATCTTATATATCACAATTAACACATGCATAGGAACAAAGTTTTGGCCTAAAGGCATCAATGTTAGCCCATTATAAACAACCATACATGTGTACATCATATATCATAACGTCCAGCAGCCATATATCTATCCAAAAATATGTTTACTTGCAAGCTGTCTTCATTAATGCCAAAGCCACATGTTCCAACTTTCTATAAGATATGCTGAATGTATAATTTACTAGTCAGGGTAATTTCAAGATATATAAATCTTATAATTATTGTGAAACAAAAAGTGTTTGACTAATATCACAATTTAATGTATATAAAACGTAAAGAAGAAACATATATAATTAACACGATATAAATATTGATTCCAGTTTACTTTTTTTTCCCCCAACTTTAGTTAATTAAAAAGAGAAACAAAAAGTGTATGACCAATATCACAACTTAATCAATACGAAAGCTAAAAAAACATATGAAAATTAACTCCATATGAATACTGATTCAAATTTACCCTGTTTTTTCAACTTTAGTTAAATAAAAAGGGAAACAAAAAAGTAGATAATAATAATAATAATAATAGTAATAAATATTTTTTAAAAGATTTTTTTATTAAAGGTTGATTATTTTTTATTAAATAAACATTAAAAAAATAGAGGATTAATGAGGAGGGAGTATTAAGCTAAAGGAGAAGAATTAGGGGTGCTAAGTGAACTTTAACCCTCTCTTTTAGTTATATTATAGATTAATTCATATATGTTTAGGGGTCATTGTGTAATTAGTGGTTTGTATACTTAGATTCTGAGTTTTTAATGTTATAAGTTTCGGGTCCTAACGTGTTAAAAATTAAAGATAGTAATCGAATGGTAGTTAAGTTTAGTTATAGGAAGTTATTTATGAAAAGTTGTGACTTTTGTGAAAAGTCACAAAGGAAGTTCTTTAGGAATAGGTATGACTTTTCATGAAAAGTTGCAATCGTTAAGAATATATCTATATATAGAAGTGTCTACGCATTGTAAAACTTAACGGAATTCATCTATTACAAAGTGTGGGTTTGTGTGTGTGAGTTTTGGTCAATAGAAATGTTTGATAGATTACACCCAGTTGCGCTTACAAAATTCATACGTATTACACCCATCCCTAATAGTGATAGATTCGGCTTCGACGAGATAACAAGATATACTAAGGAGACGACTTCGAAGAAGGTATAGATGGGAATAGACCCACTCGAGCATTACAATGTGCGGCAGTGCGATGTGAGTCATAGCCCTATCTAAATATTCAGTATGTTTAATTAGGGTGGAAAGCATGATTGTCTACGTTATAATTATATTTATCCTATCTAAACTATTCAATATGTTTAATTAGGGTGGAAAGCATGATAGTCTGTGTTATAATTATATTTGCTAGCTAATCAACCCGGGTATAATTATAAATATAAAAATTTAAACCTTACGTAAATGATAATACTTATAGGCATTGCTATTATTATTATTATTCAACAAACCAAAATGCTACATCATTTAGGATCAAATATAAACCTTTTAATACACATTATAAAATCAAAATAAAAGACATAGTTCCATAAACGAAATCAACATCATCAACTAAAAATCAGTTGACATGATATTGTTTATGTATACTTTAAGCAAATGACATGATATTTTAATGCAGGAATGCATCAAGATCTAACTTGAAGACCACCATTGTGTTATCATTGACTTGTGCCCATCCACTAAATTGATTCCAATTTCCTAAAGTTTCAAAGGCACACCAAGTTCGTATGGGAAAACGTGGGTATGATCTACATAGAAAATAGAAAGTTATCCATGCAAAAATCTTACATTGTCTCCCAAAATCCTAGTGAAACTATTTGGATACCAGCTTTAAAAAAAATTGTCATGTATAAATATAACCATAGTAGCCTAAACATACAAAGATCCTACAGCCTATCTACCCCTCTTATTTAGGAAATAGATAACCAAACCGCTCATCATGAATTATTGCCAAGCTACCATGCTTGGAATACCCAAGAAAAACATGCACTAATAAAGTTTAAAAATACCACTTGCCATTCAATTATTGCCAAAACATTTCACCCAATATCAAGAGCAAGAATAACCTTGATACCCCCACTATTAAGAGCAAGGATAACCTTCGTATGTTATAAACTAAAAAAATAGTAACACAAAGTTGCTCCATTCGTTCCACTGCGTGCATTAGATAACTTTTAGTAGATACGAATCGTGAATGGAGATTAGCACCAACGCCCTTGATACATGACATAGCAATAAAGCTAAAGCATAAAAAAGATTTCAAACTCCATATCAAACACCATTAATCAATGTGTACTATGAGAAGACACCCAAAGACAATGCTATCAAATTAACATCCATATAGAGGCAGTTCATCCATAACCTACACCATCTTTTAATATTATTACCGTAAAAAAACATTTTATCAAACACTTTGTATGCACTTGATGAAACACCTTTACAAAATCATTTAACTTGTATAAAAACACAATTTTTTCAAGGCGATACCTTTTATTCCATATGTCATTGTAACTTATAGGAAAGAAAAGTTAACCTTATAAAACAAATTACACAGTAATTAAATCTCAAGTATGTAAATGAAATTAATCTTCAAAAAAATAAAATATGGACTAAAATAATAAGGATACATATTAGTGATTAAGTATTTTCCTTTGAAAAAAATGGAGTTTTACGAGTCACCAATTAAGTAAAGACTTCATTCAGAAGTGAAAGCAAAACAACATATACAAATAAATAATATTAATTTAAAATCCATCTAAAATATAGGATTCTGAAAACTTGCCATTGTAGAGATGCCTTAAGTCATGTAAGAACCGTACATCCGTACCCTTTTGATATTCACTGGCCCAAATAAAAAATTGGTTGATTAAATTCAAGATAAAAATGTTTAACCAACTCTTTTATTTGTAAAAATCAGAATCAGAAAAGAAAACAACCAATCCCCCTATGATTTCTGGTGAATGATGATGTTTATAGTTTATAATGTATAGCAAATGCCAAGGTTGGTATATATTTACGGAGAGGTTTATATATTTACGGAGAGGTTTATAACAAACCCTTTTATCATATGGTAAACTCGAATTTTCAGAAGCCAAGGTTGGTATATATTTACGGAGAGGTTTAGTGAAGCAAATGCTACTTGTCATTTTCTTAAAAGTTTTTTATTTTGGGATCCTCTTTTATCAAAGAGAAAGATTTGAAAGTTGGTCTTTCATTTAAGTTTGTGTGCGTTAATAGTTTTCTTACATTTTACGGTGAATGCCAATTTACAATATTTTGTTATGATACTCAAATTTTCTGTCGCATCCCGTATTCTACAATAGGGTGCCATTCAATAAATGGTGCTAATTGTTATGGGTGTGTAGATATTATCAACAACTCAACCAATAACTTATTCTCTTAAATATGGCTTCTCATATCAAGGATTTGATAAGTTCTTTGACTTTTAGTGTATTTAAACAGAGTTCGAATCTCACTTTCCATATTTATATGTGTATGTATTTGGGGGTTTTTATATATAAAAAAAAACCAAATTAACTAGGGTAAAGTCTTTACTTATGAGAGGATAGCAAAAGACATAACAGACGAAAATCGGAAGTTTCGTAGTTGGCGGGTGATACTTGTCGTTTTATTTTTTTTAGCCTTTTGAAGATAGATTCATCTATGACCGATATAAGTAGAAAGATTGTAAGGTAAGTTTGGATAAATGATAAATAGTTGACGAAGTATTGAAAGAAATCAAGAATAAACCTTCCATTTACGTTTTAGAATTTATCCAAGTTGTTTTTTTTATTTACCTTAAAATTTTCATGTTTTAGCTCTATAATGTCAAGTTTACCATTTGTTTTCGATCAAATGAGTCTTAAGGTATTTTCTTTTCATGACAAACAATGAAAACTCAACAACTAAAAGCGTTATGATAGAACCTAGAATTCTCTCGTTAACGAAACTAAAAGCGAATTTGCCCCATAAAACCTTTGAAAATAAATAAATAAATAAAAATGAATACTTCTTTAGCCCGGTACAACAAAGATGTGTCAAGATTTAAAGAAAGAACGTTAGTGACCCGAAATGAAGTAGAAGGTTATGAAATGTGTTAAAGAACGGCCTCACTTGCGCATAAGCAAAATCCTAGCATCAAAAGCCTTATGGGAAATGTTAATCTTTGGAAACTTTCAAGTTAAAATGGGAGCACATCATGATGGCCACGGTTACAAAAATTTCTCAAGGCCTTTCCGAGACCAATCTAATTTTAATTGGTTTGTTGCTAAACATTTGATGAAGAACGCTCAAACCCTACCAATTCGAATACTCACCTTGTCAGGAATTGTAGTCAACATCTATGTCAAGAAAGTAGTAGCGACGCATGGTATTTCCGTCTTCAATGTTTCTGGCAGATTTGTGCGTCTTTCTTCATGCTTTTAAAGTAAATGTCAAGAAGAAATGAACAAGTTGATCAATAAGAAATGCATATCATCCTAAAGTGGATGACCATGTGAGAGAATTACCCAGAATTTTAAAGACGTTTTGTTAGCATGAATAGTTGATCTTTGGTGGCTCGTAGAATTTACACTTGTTCTTAGCATATAGCAATCACTATCGCGCTAGTATTCGGATGTCACCGTGTGGAATGTTGTTTGGTGGGTTATGTTAATCTTTTGATTTCTGGAAAGAAGTGGAGTAACTAGAGCTGTATGACATGAGTATGGACATGACATCGAATAAGAAAGTTAAAGCGATAAGATATCAACTTAACGCGGGTCGTGATCAGCAAGAATCTTATGTGGATAAAAGAGAGAAACTTATCGAGATCAACTTTGAATACGTGCTCGAGTCAACAAGGTTATTATTTTCTTGGAATTACTCGAAAAACTCCTCCAAATTCATTCTACCTTCTACATTTCTGGTTATGGAAAGTATTATGTTTTCAAGGTTTTACGTGTGTCTTTAAAAGGAATGTTTTAATTACCGTCGTTGTTGGACGTGGCTGGGATCACGAGATCGTGATCCGTTCCAAGTGGGGGAGAGTTGTAACATCCCAAATTTTTATGACCAATGAAAATTAAGCTTTATTATAGTTTGGACATTAAAATAGTTTCCTAGTATTTTATTTTTAGATACGAGATTGAATTAGTTGGAACTTTAGCGGCTAGCAGGTGAATTTTCCCAAAATTTTTAATTTGGGTCGTGGCTTCTCAATAGAGTGCCAGACTCCCACCTTTTCTTTCATTAGTCATCTTCCACTTCTCCTTCTACTTCATTCTTTTGAGTTCTAATTCCTTCCTCTTCATCAAACTACTTCTAATTCAACCCCAAGAAATTTCTATAAAAATATTAACAATAATAATAATCTTCTTTTATCTCTTAAAATTTGAAAAGTGGAGGTTTAATTTTGGTGGTGGTGGCTGAAATTAGGTATAAAAAAGGAGAAGAAAGTATGAAATTGAAACCCTAAACTTATGTCTTCCATTATTTGAGGTATTGATGCTTTAACCTAATTTTAAGTCTTGCTAAATTATCATGTAAAATTAAGGTTCATGTAACTACTTTTTATTTGAAAAATGGGGGTTTTATTTATTGTAAGTCTCAACTATTACTAGATGAGTACTGAAGACACCTTTATGTCGATGGTGAGTTTACTTTGCAAAACGTTCACTGTATCTGGACATGACCAGTTGCAGTGAATAGTGTACCAGGTTAACTGGAAGTTACTTATTAAGGTGACAACACAAATAAGTAAATACGAAGCAATAATGTAAAGTACACGTAAAGTAAATTGGTGAGACAATATGTAATTTTTCAAGTGTATTTTATTTATAGATTCTTAAATAAAATACAAGGTTTTTGCAGAACCAAGATAATACACGAATGTAAATATCCTAACAACCTATGAAATACAATGATCTATACTTGGAAATTCTCTTATACAATCGAAACACTTAGAGTTGTGAAATGTTCCTTTTAACATATTGCACAAGTTCACCAACGATATTACAGGTATATGTGTTTTTGCAAAGTGGTTCAAATGCTTGTGTAAGGACCTCTATTTATAGTCGAGGGTTGAGCATTGGGATCTCAACTTTGACGTACAAATATGGTTGACAACACACAATAGTATTAGTAAATAATTCTTTATGTGTGTGCTAAATAAAGTAAGACAAAAGGTTACTTTATTCAACCACTCTACATCTTTGCACTTTTATCCAAAGACAAGATTATTGTCCGGGTAAAAGGATGTAGTGTAAAAGGTCCTCCTCGTAATTAGTGTAAAGCTTTGTAAGAGCATTTACATTGAAGGATCTCCAGTTGATTTATCTGATCAGAAAGTCAACTGGGTTTCGCTGCCATTGCCTTTCTCTTTCTTCCACTTGTTGTCTTCGACTTCAACTGGAATGTCTTCAGATGTTATTCTTCAGATCTCAACTAGAGGAAGTCATCAGTTGCATAAACTGTACATTGCAACTGGACTTCAAATATTTCGGATAATTCTTCAATCTCTCCAGATGCAACTGGAGAGTTCCAGTTTTCAGCAAAACTGGACCTAACAAATTCCCCCTAATTGTCTTGAAATATTGCCAAGTATTTTCAAACTTGTTTTTATACACGTATAAGTTTGAAATACTTGAGTTTGATAAAACCTATTAATTTTCCAAGGCATTTTTATAGATTTTAAGTGCCTTGGGTTCAATTTTAATTTGTTTGTAGATATTATCAGCTATCTATCTTGTGGGTTACAATCTGACAACTTGTATATACAATAATTTTACAATAGTTACAAGAAAGTAAATAAAATTACAAGTAGATAGATAGAAGGAAAACTTAAACAGATGGCCCTTCGCCAGTTTTCCTCCTCTTAGCAACAGATGAAATAGGCTGCTGGTCTTCTGAATCAAAGTTCAATCTTTCTTCAACATTTTCATTGAATTTGATTAGGTTCTGCAATAAATATTCCCAACCCTTTTCAACCTTGTTCTTGTGTTGTCGTTTCTTCAACAAGCTTAGCATCTCCACATGCTCTGATTAACCATACTGATGAACATCAGGATTCTCAGTTGTTCATTTTGGCCCACCAAAGTATTGAACCTCCATCACAAAGTGTTTTGCACCGGGTTTGATCGATACTTTCACATCAGTGATCCTCCCCTTATTGTGCCTTCGACGTTGTACATCAGATAAGTATGCGCGAGCCTCAGATTCATTGATCAGCTTGATCTTGCTTGTGCTCAGTTTGTGAGTAGCAGCTCAAATATCTTCATTTGTGGGTTCAGATGGTTCTACCCAGGTCCTCAGGTTTGCATCCCTTTGCAAAGCTTTTTGTTTTCTTCCCTTGGACTTGGGTGGATTCAATACCTGTTTGACCACTTTATTTGTGAGAAACTCAACATCAGCTAGTCTTGCATTTGCTCTTATCCACTCATTGGTTTTCTCAAGTTTTAGGGTTTCAATTGTTTGTTTGAGTGAATAAACAGTCTCTTCAAGGTCTTGACATTTATTAGTTAAATGAGCATTTGGAGAAACAACTTGAGAACTGGCACTTGACAAATGCATTTCTTTCAAAGAATCATAATTCACTTTGAGAGCTTCATGAGCTATTGAGAGTTCTGAAAAATTTTCATTAATTTTATCAAACTCTTGTTTAGCCATTTTCAAATTGTTTTTCAATGTAATGTTTTGCTTTGTCAGAGTGTCAGAAGTTGTTTGGACAGACAAGAAATCATCTTTAGAAATGAAATCTACCACACTTGGTGTTGCTTGTAAGGTAGTTTGTAAAGAACTGGTTGTTGAAGTCATCAAGCAGTTGACATCTTCACAAGCAGCAAACTTTGGTAAATTATCCCATATCTCATTGGCATTATGATCATGATTGATAGCAAAGAAAATCTCATCTGAAAGAGATTGATAGATATAGGATTTGGCTTGCTTGTCAGCTTGAATTCTTGCTTTTTGATCATCATTGAGTTGGTCATTGGTAAGTAGAATTCCAAGAGGATGTTTGATTTGAATTGGACCTTCAAGAATTGATTGCTTAATGAATACACCGTTTGGTTTTGTATCAAGAAAATCCATGAATTCATTTTGCCATTGGACAAAAGAATTTTTGTGAAGAATTGGGGGTCTGATGATTGACATCATTGGATCAATGTTGGTTGTTGTCATTGAAATGAATGAACAATGATTTGGAATTTATTTTTGTTGATTTTGAAGTTTGGAAGACAAGACGATCTTGAAAAGATCGTATTGAAGAAAGGAAGCTAGGACGATCTTGAATAAGATCGTCTTAGAACGAATGACAGAAAAATTCTAAGTATGGAAGACAGGAAGGTAAGACGGTCTTGAAAGAGATCGTCTTAAGTTATAAAGTAAGACGGTCTTGGGGAGATCGTCTTAGTACACTTTGAGTAAAAAATATTCTAAGTATGAAAACTTTGGAAATTTGGACAGAATTTTGGTTAGGATATCAGGATTTTTGAGCAAAACCAATCTCAAAGAGATTAGTTACCCAGGAAGTGTGTGATTCCCAATCACAACAACTTCGAGCGATCAAATCACCACACAAAGTTCACACAGAACCAACAGATGCTAGGACAATCTTGGCAAGATCGTCTTAATACCACAACGAAATATCACTAGGACGATCTTGAGGAAGATCGTCTTAGAACAAATAAGTGAAGCGGTCTTAGCGAAGATCGTTTTAAAGGACTTTCCTCAAGAACAGCAGATAAGACAAAATAGTCGTGCAAAATCACTAAATATCTATTTTCTCACTCAGTTTTGAGAGTTAGAACTTGATTCAAAAGCGAAAATGTTCAGAATATGATCGCGCACAACCCTAGAAACAAAATTATAGCTCAAATCAACTCAAATTCAAACCCAAGATTTTGGCGGTTTGCCCACAATTTCGGATTATGATAAATACAATGAATTGGATTCTGAAATTTAACACGATGTTTTCTGAGGTGATTTAGAATGGATTTGTGAACAAAAAAAGGAAAATTGAGTGAAAATTGATGTAGAAATGATGAAAAACAGAGACGGTTATGTTTATACACGAAATTCAAGTTTTTGAACAAAATCAACACGAATCTGTATAGAATTTGATTTGGATTTTCAACAGATTGTTGTTTTGCTCTGATACCAAATGATAAATGTATAATTATTCGTGTTTTGATGCGGAAGATAGGTGTTCAACAATGGTGGTTAGTGTGTGTAAATGTGTGTTCTTGAGAGAGAAAGGTATGTGTGTGTGGGAAGATGATTTCATTCAAATCACATGAATGTGTTCTGGTTACAAGTTCATATTAGAAAAGGAAGGTATGAGAGGTTTATATACTCTAAGGAAACTTACAAAAGCTCCCCTCAACCTTATAACAATTACATAAAGTTCATAAAGATAAATACAACTAAGCACTATTTTTGTATCTCTAACAACACGACTAGACTACACCTCAGCCTAACTATAATGGCACTCGAACGAACTTGAACCCTTCACAATTAACCTGTAAACTATATCGAAAATCACGAAAAATACTTGTAAGTATTTTTCATGCGAACATGTGAGCGGTAACGAAACTTCACGAAACTTAACACACTACTTAATGGATCGTAAAAGAGCTTATAACAACTTTTAGAACGAAATTTTAACGTACGGATTTTATGCAAATTGAGATCGAAGTTTACGAACAAACTAATGAACTTAACTTAGAAAAGAGATTCAAATGACGAGAGTAGTTTTTAGAACATTTAAAACAAATAACTTTCAATAGTTCAACTATTACAAACTTAATTTGAGAGTTGGTGATGAAGAACTTAGCAAACAGATTACGACAGAAAGTTTCTTAAACGAAATTTAATGAACTAAATGTAACTAGAGTTGGTGATTTAAAAACTAAACAGCTTTATTATAAACTAAGATTGACACAATGGAACAATGATTTAGAATTGGTTGTGACTGGAATTGGTTTGGAGACCAT
The DNA here is from genome assembly GCF_010389155.1 of Erigeron canadensis. NCBI lineage: Eukaryota > Viridiplantae > Streptophyta > Magnoliopsida > Asterales > Asteraceae > Erigeron > Erigeron canadensis. Next base: position 20,734,168 of record NC_057769.1, read on the forward strand.
GGAAGACTTCCCAGGCACACCTTGGACGTTCTCTGCAAGCTTCCTTTTATAGCCAAATTCTCCAACTTCCTTCATTATTGAGGAGACATGATCAAGCCATGCTATAGTTTTGAATAGAAGGAATTTGCTCCAAACAGTCAAGCAAATGTCAGGTGTTGAAAATATGGTATGATGCAAATTTGACTTTTTGCTTTTGCTTTTGAATGTCAATTGCCATTAAATATATGTTGTGTATTTCTTCATTTTGTGGCTTTACTGGTTTGATAACATCTTCCATTGGTAAAAGTAAAAATGGAAAGTTGTAGAGTTTTCTTTCATCTTCGCGTGGCCAGCTTACTCGTCAAAAACGGATATCAGAAGAAGAAGTTATGACCAAAACAGCGCATCAACGTTAATTTGTAACTTTTCAAGCACTTTTTCACCAAAATCCATTGCATCCTGTAAAATTACTTATACACACAATAAGTAACTAAAATACACTAATTTACATTCAAATGAGTTATAATTATACGTTAAATTGCACAATAACGCTAAATTAAATATGTATAATTTAAGCGTTATCACTCCCTCATTATTTTGAGGCTCGCCCAGTTGTCTTTCTGAGCCACCTGGTAATGGTGCGTCAGTTTTTGCAAATGCCAGCAACATTCTAGGAGGAATCTTGACCTCATCAGTTGTGGATACAAGGTTGTCCAGATTCCTCAATAATTCTGGCACAGAGTATAAAGAGAGTGTGTTTTTGTATGCCTCTCTGCCCAGAATTAATTTAAAACAAAGAGATAGAAATCGCAAAAATGGGATGCAAGGGCCCCTATTACCTTTTAATTTGAATACCAAGCTCTTGAACAAGATGTTTGCGAAGTCTACTCTTAGTCCGTTCCATAGGCAGTATGCCATCTCTGCCTGGAAGGAGTTTATCTGGTCCAATCCACCAGAACTCCTACCCAAACTTTCAACCAAGTGGACGAAAAAGTACTTCCAGGATGGTGAAAGACCTTTCATTGTCATGGGTCCCTTGGTCCGTAAAACTCCCTTTTCAAGTACTTCTTCATTGCCCATATCTAGAAGCACCTGGCAAAAATTGATGTTTTGGGAGATTACAACTGGAGACTCACCTTGTCTCCAGTAGTTGAGGTGAAGGGCATCCCTCAATGTATCAGCAGTAATGGTACACGGGACAGACCCATCCTTTAAGGTGAAGGAGATGGATGAGCCGTCATCAGAATTAGAGCCCGTGTACCAGAACTCACACAATTAGTCATGATACATCTTGTGTGGGTTCAGAGAAAAGGAATCGCGGAGGGGAGAATCACAAAGAAAGGATTGGGTTCTCCCGATTAGACTATCGGCGGCCTGTTGCCCTTGAAGACTAGCCATATGGTTGTTTGGATTTAATTTTATAGATTTAGAATTGATAGGGGAACCAATGGCATGTTTAACATCCTCTGATGGAACATACTCAACTGTGAGCAAGTTCACATCATGAGAACGAGAAGAAGAAGATGATTTGGGAGTTATTTGAGATTAATTGGAAACTGAAATTGAGAATTTAGGAATTAGGGTTCTTGATTTATTGAGAAGAGGGAGAAAAGAAGCAATTTTGATGATTGGGAGTAAATGAAGAGAATATGTGTGCGAAGTAAAATGGGAAATGATTTTGGTGGGGGTATATATAGGCAATAAAAAATTCACTATATATATGAAAAGATATTTTAATCCCCGAATTTTCAAAATCGTTTATAACTTAGATTTTTAGAAAATTTGAAATTCAAAAATATTTATTACCAACTTGTCAAGCATTTAATGCTAAGACGGCTGGTATTCCCACGCGCCCACTACCTGCAACAATCCCCATAAAAAGTGCATTTTTTTTTATCAAAATGGTTTTGACAAGTCATGTGACGGTTCAGAGTGGGTTAAAACACTCGAGTACCATCATGTGTCACAAATATTGACTAAGTATCCTTACCATTATGAAAATCTGGTTGACCACCAATTTGAGATAAGACTAAACGTGTACACTGGAGATTATCTAGTGCCAGTTTCAACTGGAGAGGTTCTCTGGTTGCAATTTTCAAACAAATAAATTTTAGTCAGTTTGCATTTTTGAGCAAAAATGAATTTTAGTCATAAAAACATTTTGAGTCTTTTTCCCCTAGAATGGTGATCCAGATATCAGTTAGTGCCAGGATAGTATCACAAAGGCGTTCGATAGCTTGGCGAGCAAGGAGAACTTCATCAGTGTCACTCACGCGTTCATAACAAAGTCTCCAGTTTCAAGGATTTAGCATTCCCAATTCGCTGATGAGATTTTTAAAAGTCTTTTCATCAAGAGGTTTTGTAAAAACATCAGCTAATTATTTATCAGTGGGGATGAAATGAATTTCAATATCTCTTTTCATAACATGATCTCGAATAAAATGATACCTGATGTCTATATGCTTTGTCTTTGAGTGCATCACCGGGTTGTGAGATATAGCAATTGCACTGGTGTTGTCACAAAAGATTGGGGTTCTTGTATATTTCATACCATAATCAAGCAACTAGTTTTTGATCCAAAGAATCTGGGCACAACAATTGGCCGCATAAATGTACTCTGCCTTAGCAGTTAACATTGAGACTGACGTCTGTTTCTTGCTAGTCCAACTCACCAGTTTTCCCCCTAGGAAGTGACAACCACCAGTTGTAAAATTTCTATCTATCTTACAACCTGCATGATCTGAATCTAAATAACCCATTAGATCTAACCCCGAGCTTTTGGGATACCAAAGACCAAGGCTAAGGCACCCTTTGAGGTACCTAAAAATGCGCTTGACAGCGTGCAAATGTGATTCTTTTGGGTTAGCCTGAAATCTGGCACATAAACATGTTGCAAACATTATATCTGGTCGACTTGCAGTTAAGTACACCAGTGAACCAACCATTCCACGATATTCTTTTTGGTCCACTGGTTTTCCATTTAGGTCAAAATCCAAATTTAAAGGTGCTGCAATGGGTGTGTTTTTCAATGGGATTGAATCAAATTTGTATTTTCTTAACAAATTTCTGATATATTTTTCTTGGTTAATAAAAATACCATCCATGGTTTGTTTAATTTGTAAACCTAAGAAAAATGTTAATTCACCCATTAAACTCATTTCATACTCAGTTGACATGATTTTTGAAAGCTTTTCACACATTGCATCATCAGTTGACCCAAATATAATGTCATCAACATAAATTTGTACCAGGAAGATATTACCTTTTTCCTTCAAGATAAACAAGGTATTATCTATTGCACCTCTTTGAAAACCATTATTAAGAAGTTGTTTAGTTAAAGTATCATAACAGGCTCTTGGGGCTTGACGAAGACCATACAAAGCTTTGTTTAGTCTGTATACCCAGTGAGGATGCTTCTCACTAATGAAGCCTGGAGTCTGCTTAACATACACTTCTTTTTCCAAAGTTTCATTCAGGAACGCACTTTTGACATCCATCTGGAAGACCTTGAACTGCAGATGGGCTGCATAAGCCAAAAATATTCTAATGGCTTCAAGTCTTGCAACTGGAGCAAAAGTTTCATCAAAATCAACACCATCAACTTGACAATAACCCTTGGCAACGAATCTAGCTTTGTTTCTCACTACATTGTCATCTTCATCCATCTTGTTTTGGTAGACCCACCTCGTACCAATGGGTTCTTTCTTTAACCCTGGAGGACAAGGAACAAGTTCCCAAACATTGTTCCTTTCGAACTGGTTGAGCTCTTCTTGCATAGCCTCAACCCAGCTTGGATCTGCCATAGCCTCGTCAATCTTCTTCGGTTCAATCAGTGATAAGAATGTGACGTTCAAGCATTGTTCACTTGTAGCTCTTCTAGTCTGAACCCCACTATCTGGATCTCCAATAATTTGTTCAATTGGATGAGCAGCTGTCCATTTAGTGTATTGATTAGGTTGATATATCACAACATCAGTGCAAGTCACCTGGGGATCCTCAACAGTTGTGTGAAGTCCCTCACTTGATGGTTTAACCCACAAGTGTAGAATACGACAAGTCAAGTATGCACTAGATTGGACTAGTATTACAATAAGTATAAATGCAAGAATATGTATAAAGTAATACGTAACTTGAGCAATATAAAGATAAGCAAGTAAAATAAATGGTGAGACACAATGTAATTTTCAAGTGTATTTTATTTATTGATGTTAAATACAATACAAGGTTGTTGCGAAACTAAGATATTACAAAGTAAGTATCTAAATAACCTTATGAATTACAAGTGATCTAATATTTGCTAAATAAACTCTTTTGATCGAAATACTTAGAGTTGTGAAGTATAACCATTTAGATGGAGAGTATTTAAGCAAAGGCACCAAATTGCAAAAGTGTAATTTGGTCGAGGGAAATGACTTGGTATTTATAGGCAAAAAGAATAAATATAATATTTTTTTTCCCGTACAAATATGGTTGCATGCATTTAAGGAAATTACTTTAATTCCTTAAATGCATTGGTTAAAGTACAAGAATAAAGTCACTTAATAGTGACTTGTCTTCTAATTAACCAACCACCTTTATACGTGTGTAAGGTTTTTAACAAAGGACAAAAGGGTTATCCGTGTAAAAGCGTGTAAAGGCATAAAGTTAATTACTCGTAATCAGTGTTCATATTTGTAAGGTCTAGAACACTGAAGTCGTCTCTAGTCAAGAGATCTGCTAAGTCTTCCAGTGAGCTCCGCTATTTGTCAGACTTCTTTCTTCAGACTTCAGTTTTTGACTTCAGTGAGAATGTTCTTCAATAGGATCATCTTTGACTGGAGTGAAGTCCAGTGAACCAATTTGGTGGAATCCAGATTCCTGTACAAGTAAATGGTTTATTAATCTTCACATAATTTCTTGACAAATCTGGAGCGAGTCTAGTAAATCTGGACCTAACAAGTTGTAGCAACTGGAGAAGGATCAACCCAAACTACTTCAACTTCCTCATTAGAGTCAACTGGATTGACAATGTGAGTTTCTTCAAATGAAGGCATGTCTTGAAGAACTGGAGAGGTTTGAACTAGTTCTGATGTTGTTGTGGCATGTACGTCTGATCCAATTACCAGTTTATGTGGTAGATTGAAACTGATGGAGGGATAGAATGAAGTGTCACTGGAGCTTTTCTTTTGTGCAACAGGTTCCAAGTCTTGGTAACTGGAAACATCTTTTGGTGCAATAACTGATTGATGAACTTGATCAGATACACAAAAATCAACTGGGACAACTGGAGATAAATCAAGGTTTGGTCTTTTATTGATTGCTTCATTTGATTCATCGAATGTGACATAAATTGTCTCATGTACCTTTTGGAGTCTATAATTATAAACTCTATAGGCTTTTCTAATATCTGAATATCCCACACAAACACCCTCGTCAGCCTTTACATCAAACTTTCCAAACTGACTAGAATTGTTTAAGATATAAACTGGACAACCAAATACATGGAAATATCCAATATTTGGTTTACGATTCCTGAGGACTTCATAGGCAGTCTTCCTATGTCTCTTGACATAAACTGACCGATTTTAGGTATGGCAAGTAGTTGCCACAGCTTCAGTGTCACACCCCGAAAAATGCGGAAAGGTACGGCGTGCGACCTTCATGAGATCATAACACAAGTTCACAATGAACGACCATTAAAGGCGTCGTTTGAAAATACATTTATAAAAACAACATTACTTGATTTGTTGAGATGAAATATTTGGAAAGAAATGTAATTGGGAAAATTATGACCACTTAACGTGTCATTTTATATTATATTGAAAGATAATATTGTTTAGAAGTTTGAATACAACACATGATATGGAAACATGTCTTTAGCAATTTTACGAAGCATTCCTAAGGGTTTATGGATGGGACAAAGTTCTTCATGTAGCATGTAATGGCAAGCAATCCAACACATAAAGCGATCATCTAGTACCTAAGAATGCATGCTAAAACGGGTCAACAATAATGTTGGTGAATTCATAGGTGTAAGTAAATAAACTTTTGCATGGAACCATAAGATTTAATTAAGTGTGACCATTGCTAACCCGCAATGTCGTGTAGCTATTGTTCAAAAACAATGCTAGAAAAACATAATGTATATATTGTACTAAGCTCATGAATTGAAACTCGATGGTATAAGTAACATTTTGCCTCGGCAAGTATTTGATCCATAATACTTGGGAATCCAAATATGAATGCATTCGTTTGACCATCACCGGTCAAGTTGGTGCGACCAACCCGAACGGGGTTGCAACCCAAATAGTACTATTCATCATATCTCGTTTAAATCCATAACTAACAATTCATGATGGGAGGACTTTAAGTGGATCAAGCAACTTAGACAATCCCAATATACATAGTTTTGGCACTTGTGTTCCACATGTAAAACATAGAGCATGCATCTCACCCAAAATAGTAAAATAAAAAATGGGCTATGAACTCACCTTAGTTTTATGTAGCAACAATTTGCAAATAGGGGATCTTCTTGAATGTGTTAACCTATGGAAAATAAAATATGAAAATTTGTCTTAACAATCTATACCATTATGTTCCTAAGGAATTTTTCCCATTCTTCCAAATAATATTATTGGATTACATTTCATTAAAAATGTTTTCTTATGTAATAATCGTTAGGGTTGTCGACGTGCTAGGCGGAGTTGGTCTTTTCATGGGTTTAATAATAATAATAATAATAATAATAATAATAATAATATCATGATTATTCTTCCACACAACCTATACACGTGAAATGGCAAAGAAGTATGATTGCGTGTTGAAATAAATCATCATATGGCATTCGCGATATACGGGTGCACCGTTTTCCATAATAGGAGTTGGGCAATTGTCAATTAAGTATGGTTGTGAGTTGGAATAATCACGAATTGTAAATATATAAATATAAATGTGTCACCGCACACTTTGCACCAACATTCTAAATAGAAGATGGACATGGTGGGTCAATGTATAAATATAAATATAATCATATAGGTCATGTTTGCACCCGAAGCGTGCTAAGTCACCACACACTTTGCACCGATGTCCCAAATAGGAGGTGGGCATGGTGGGTCAAGTTATAATATATATATATATATATATATACATAGTTATTTAATGGGCATTTAACTAGCACGTTTTCCAAACTTCACCAACATCGATTATCACAACAATGATTATGTTTAGAGCATGCCTTTATATTTCCAAGAAAAAGGTTAATCATTATGCATGTTGAGATTTATGTCATAAAGGTATTACTTGGAAGATGGAACATTCGCCTAGGAACTATACAATCATTAAATGCATGTAATCATCACTAAACAACTTAATTAACTTAATTAAATCAATCTGTTAGTAAACTTGTTGGTTTCCCCATAAGACAATTATACTTTCAAGATGTAAATGTGTATGTTGGCTGGAATGTATTGCAAACCTTACGAGTTCAAAAGTTGCATTTTGGTTTCGGTTTATGTCTCGGCCGAATTTCACTGCCAAAAGAAAAAAATGGTTTTTGATTTTTAGACAGCCCAAAAAGATCGACATTTCAGTCCCGATAATAGTGACAAAACAGTGGTGTTTCCTGGTGGTGACAAAAGGTGGTAAAAGGTGGTGGTTTATGGTGGTTTCGACCCGAAACGAATCGAAAGACACCAAGACTTTGCGTGGCCTTGTATCAACATCACAAAAGACTGAAGGACAAATAATCAACCTGTTTTGAAAGAAAAACAGATCTGTAACGGTGGCTGATGGTGGCTGTTCGTGGCGGTTCGTGGCTGCGAGAAAGAGATACAAATAAGAAAAACGTTTTTAGGGTATGTGACACAATAACAAAGCATGGGCAGCCATGTATCGACCTGTTATGAAGCTGGGACGTTCTCCTTTCCTTCTAGGCCGTCGTGGAGTGCTGGTGGTATGGTGGTGCTCGGCTGCGACGGGAAAGAAAATGAAAAAGAAAAGAAACATTAGGGTTTTTAAAGAGAAAGAAGATGGGTTTTGTTTCAGGAGGTCCTTACTCGAGTTCCTTACCTTCCTGGATAGGAATGGAGTCGAATGGTGGTGGTTGGAGGTCCGGTCAGCAGCAGCGGCGGAGCAGTGGTGGTGATGGAGTTTTTAGTGTTTAGGGTTGAAGAAAAACTCCTAGGGTTACGGTTTGGTGGTGGCCGGATCTGTTTTCCGGTGAAAAGGGGCGGCAGACGGCGGTGGGGTGGCTGGAAGGTGGTGGCCGGCGGTTGGGGGTGAAGAGAAGGGAAGAAGATGAATAGCTTTTGCCTTTTTGTTTGTTTGTGCAGAATATCTCACGTGTGTGTGTGTAACGTAAAGAAAGAAAAGCCAGGGACCTAACTAGAGTTTTAAATTGCTAGAAAGATGGGCTTGTCTCATGGATTGTGGGCTGAGCTCATAAATCCGAAAATAACATGGATTAAAGATGTGTGGGCTAATTTTCATTAGCAATTGTGTCTAGCCCTTTTAATTAGATTGTCTAGTCTGTTCATATGTCTTTGTATAAATTTTTAGTTAAGAATCTAAAATTTATATGTCATGATTTAGAATTTATAAATTTTTAAATTATGTCAAATATCTTTGATTGCATAAGTGTGTTCTTTTAGTACTTAAGAAATATATATCAACATATATTTCATATAGGAACTTTTTCAAAGTATAGGCATCTCATCTAGACATATTACTCACATAAAATCATATATCACAAAAATGCAAATCATTGAGGTCTTACTTGACCGTTTCATCAACCCGATGAATGTGTGTCGGCATCGTTATTTCATAACGACGTTTGATCATGTTGATACATAAGAAATTAAATATCACATATTTAAATTTAACTTTCTACAAATATCACATGAATAGTAAACTTTCTAAGTTTAGCTATCCTGAATTTTTGCGGGTGTCACATTCTCCCCGTGTTAACAGAAGTTTCGTCCCGAAACTGAAGTCGTGTCGTCAGTAACTCGTGTTGAATTTCATTAAACTTAATGTTAGGGGCACGATGTAACAACCGTCACCTGAGCGTTCGTCTGACTGTACTTTTCCGTTCGAATAAGGTTAGTAACCGTCAAACATAAGTCTAAAGATGTGAGTTTTTATGGATTAAAGTATGATTAAGACATGTCATTTTATTGTGTACTAGTGTTTTAGACTTTTTAAGACTTGGTGCGAATGTTTGAGGAAGACTAGCTGTTTAATAGAAATGCCTAAATAAAGATTTAAAATACTTTCGTGAGTCAAATATGGTCATGTGACTAGTCGTTAGGTTCGTAATTCAAAAATATATCATAAAATATGGTCAAATCATTTCTATGACATTCGGTGTTCGTCCGGTAAGCAAAAAGGACTAAAACTGCCAGGGTAAGGTTGTTCTTCATCTATTTAATTCATTCTATATGTATATATACGTTTACTTTTTCGGTATTTATCAAAAGCTAAGTGAATCATGTCGTTTGATTGTGGATTGTGCATCTTTCGGTTACATTTGTGTGTAAGAAACGAATTGAACCTTGATTAAGGCTTTGATTTGACATATTATGCATTCATGTAATTGGTTTTGTGCAACTACATATTGAAGATATCCTTTACTTGGCTAAAAGACTCAAAAACTAGTCGATTTCGTATCCTAGATTAGGATTTGTGCAATTGTCAATCACATGACGTATGAAATCGGTCGAACATCACTCTTTTTGTACTGAATTGTGTAACTTTTGGGCATCCAAGACCCATGAGTATGAATTGGCTAGCCATAATCTTCGTCGTTTTAACAAAAGCGCATCGAAATCGTTCGTTTTTGCCCAAAATGCGTCCAAATCCGACCCCGGACAGGTCTAGCTCGACCTCTACCTGGTCTAGCTCGACTTAGGCAGGTCTAGCTCGACATCAATCAGGTCTAGCTCGACCTCCGTTGGTCTAGGTCAACCTATCATGGATTCTGTCGCTTAAACGTCTCGTAAAGTTACTAGTTTGACCCGAAATGACTTGTTCTCGGACCCTTAAGTTCTGGTAATAACTCATTTTGACCTCTGTCCAGGTCTAACTAGACCTGTCATGGTCGAGTTAAACCACTTCCTTACTCATATAATCGATTTCTTTGGCCCTTCGTGTCCATACGCGCTTAATCGGTTCTTAAACTTGACTAGTTTTCTCAAAAAATGTAGTTTTGGTCCAATTGATTAACGTATGATTAAATGGTTTCAAAATAACATTTTTGGGCTGTAGTAAGTCGAGTTCAACCATAAGGTTGAGCTCAACCTCGACTCGTTTCGGTTCGTAAGCTTTTCGGTTAAAATCTCCGGTTTCGTCTAGTTTCGATTAAATTCGAGTAAAACTTATTTTGGGCTATGTAATGATTTCAAATCAGGTTGTATTGATAAAATAATGTATTTTAAACTTAAGAAAGGTCATTGGTGTCAAATCCAGACTCTTGTTCGGTTTATTAAACGTCGTTTTAAAAGTTAAATAAAGACATATGGACTTAAAGGCATTTCTAATAGGCTAAGACTTAAGACAAAAGAACTTTCATTGTGACTTTCCATGTACAATGATAGGTGTTGATTGTCGTGGACTTTGATTGTGCTTGTCGTACCCGTTCGTTATACTTTCATAACACCTTTCAGGTGAGTTTCGTAGCCCTCCTTTTTATTACAAGTTTTGGGGTGGAAAGTATACTTATTTTTCAAACAGTTTTGTTGATTTCTGCTTTATATTCCATATTGAGCCTGTGCGTATAGAGTTACTTGTGCCATTTGACGTGTTTTTGTCTTGTTGTGTGTATGTGATTATGTTTTTGTTGTTGTGCTTATTGACGTGCTTATATGACGTGCTTTTATGTGTATTGGAGACTTGAGACTTTGGACTAAGGCAGGTACCGTAAGGCCAGACTTTGAGACATTGAGACTTGAGATTTTTGGACTTATTATGGCGTAACTCTGCTCGTTATATATTGAACTATTACTTGTTAGACTTAAAAGAATTGACAAAAGACTTATTTCTTCGACTAGACTTTTGACATAAAACCTACGAACTCACCAACCTTTGTGTTGACACGTTTTAGTATACTTTTCAGGTACCCAGGCTAATCAGGAATAAAGACTGCTATGCTAGGTTTGGACTTCGGAGATTAGTGCTCCTTTATTTATTTTCAGACTTTAAGGCTACATGCCTTGGATTATTATTTCTTTATGGACTTGGTTGTAATAAGCTATTTTAACACTGTTATGACTTTGAACTCATGTATTTGGGAATATATTTAATATATTCTATTTCATTTAGCAGTATCTATGTAATTCCATGTCGTGTTGTACTTTTCATGATACCTCATGTTTCCGCCAATGGTGGGGTGTTACAGAATGGTATCAGAGCCATGGTTGTAGAGAATTAGGTGGAAAAGCCTAGACTATAACCTAAGAACCCCGTATAGCATTTACGATAGGAATCATAGATGCATCCTAAACGTGCTAACGTCACTTATATTTTGAGTTCATATCCTATTGAGACTTATTATCAGGGACAGCTCCAGCTTAGGGGCAGCGGGGTCAGTTGCCCCCACTCCAATTTTAGTACAATGTAATTTTTCAAAATTTAAATGGTATATTTGTAATTTCCTTGTAAAAGTAAGAAAAAATAAGTAGAAAATAAATATAAATGTTACCTTCGTTGTCAACTTGTCATAAACTTATTATTTGGATGTCATTGGTCATCAAACATTAATTTTAAGATAGATTTTTTCATTAAGAGATTAAAAAATCCCGAGTTGTTTTGATTATTAATAGAAAGAATGAAGTATAGTTTAGAGAAAAAACTTTCGTTGTTTGGGTATGTAAATGTGTAGTATATTATAGTGGAATTGTTTATAGAAAATGTATTTTCTTTTAATTTATTATATATATTTATCACAAACAATTAATTATAATTATCATAATGTAGAGAATATATATATATACAAGCTGATTACAATATATATAAAGAAGTATATTTTTTGGGTTTCTTGTAATATATGATTGAATACGTTTTCATTTAATAAGATCTTGTTTGATACGTATGGTCATTATTTATCAAGAAAAACTAGTATTTTTAAGTATGCGTGTTAGACCTGGTGTAGATAACAAATTCTTTTGAGGGTCCATCTTTTATTTTCAAGCTAGGGCTCTTTTTTTGTTTTTTTTTTTTTTCATTTTTGGATACGACTGTTATAAATATGACAAATAACTTATAATTTTGCCCCCTCGTAAAAAATTTCCTGGCTCCGTCCCTGCTTATTATCCATGTGTTTATTTTGACTATGACTATCATTTGGTGACTATCTGCTTTTGGTGTTATTGTGATTATTGATGTGTAATAGAGCAAGACGAAGTGATGGCGCTAACTAGTATCGCATAGCGATAATCATAGAAAAGCCTGATCAACTGTTCTATGATTACTACCATGCCTTGCGACAGTTAATGACATCAGTGATTGCACTTGTAGTGAGAGTGTAGTAGCTACCCTGGGCTGCTTAATGGGTGTTGGTTAGGTGGAGGGTTAGCCGCTGGTATACCCTGTATTAGGGGTGAGCAAAAACCGAACCGAAAACCAAAAAAACCATAAAAACCGAAAAAACCAAACCAAAAAAACAGATGACAGAAAAAACCAAAAACTATTGGTTTTGGTTTTCCTAAAAACCGAAAGTTGTGGTTCGGTTTTGGTTTCTAATGAAAAACCGAACCATAAAAACCGAACCGAACCAAAAATATATAATTTTACTTTATTTTATATTTATATCATTTTATTATTAATTTTTGATAAATATGTTATTATATTTGCATTTTTAGGTGTATATAATAATATCATTTATATGTTTTAAGTGAAAATACACACCAAAATTAATTTGTTTTAGTAATTGTATAATTAAACAACGCGTAAAATATATAGATAGTTATATATAAAATTTGTTTAAAGTTTGTACAACTAACTTTTATGGATTTGTTGTCGTTATTGTTGTGTTATTGTTAGTAATATTGTTTTGAAAACTTGTTGAAATTAATTAAGGTGTAATTATAGGATATAAATTTATAAACTTTTGAAGCTCAATTTGACCCAAACCACAAGTGGTTAAAAACCGACTAAAACCGAAAAACCGAACCGAAATAGACCAAAACCAAAACCGAAAAAACCGAAACCCAATGGTTTTAATTTTCAAAAACCGAATTATAACGGTTCGATTTCAGTTTTAGTCAAAAACCGAACCAAACCGAACCAAACCGAACCGTACTCACCCCTACCCTGTATACATACCGAGCCAATACCTAGAAAGCATACCAGTAGCGTGATCCAACCTTGCATTAGATGTACTAGGGGTGTGGAGGGTTAGCCGCCGGTACACCCTGTATACATACGCCACTAGTGCAACGGATGTAGGTGTTAGATTCGGACCACATTTTAACTGCGATTTAGGGTTATATGTTATTATTATATATATATGTATTGCATTGACATGAATTGCATGACTAGTTTATGTTCTAGATAACATCCATTAGACCATAAAACGAGAGAGCTTACTGAGAGTATCATGTGATATCAACATCGTTGAGTGTATTCTTCCCCAACTAACGATGAGTAGTTATAGGACAATGGCAAAAACAAGATCTAGTGCTGGAAGTAGCGGCGGTCGTGGAAGAGGCCGTGGTGAAAACGAAGACTTTGGTCAAGGTCGTGGTATTGGTCGAGGAACTGGATAGAGTGGAGGTTGTGGTATTGGTCGTGGCACTGGGCTTGAGGTAGTTCAAGGTGTTGGCCGTGGTGCTGGTCGTGGAAATGAAGAGGTTGGAGGTCGAGGTGCTGGCCGTGGCGTTGGTCGTGGTGGCGGCCGAGGTAATGGTCGTGGACGCGGTCGTGGTGGAGCTAAAAATGAAACTACTAATGAGCAAGCTGGAATGCAACCAGACCCAGCTATGATTGCCATGATTACCCAAGTGGTTAATACTATACTCGCACAAAATGCTCAAAATGCACAAAATGCAGAGAATGAAGATGCTCAGTATGAGGATGCTCAGAATGAGGATGCATAGGATGATCAGGGTGGTGAATACTATGAAGACGTTGATCAAGAAATTCGTGTTGCAAATGTACCGAGGAGACTTAGAAGTGGCATCAGGACCTGTACTTAGAAAAACTTCAAGGACTGTGGTGTGCAAGAGTATGATGGTAGAGGTGGAGCAGTCAAGTTTATCCAATGGTTAGAAAAGATGGAGGCTGTGATCGGTATTAGCGAATGTACCCATGAGCAAAGACTTCAGTATGTGGAAAACTCTTTCACTAAAGATGCTTTGTCTTGGTGGAACACTCAGTGCCGAATCAGAGGCAGATTAGCGGCAGAGGCGATGTCTTGGTATAACTTTAGAGAGTTGATGATGAGAAAGTTCTGTACAACAACCAAACTGGTGAAGCTAGAACGAGAGTTTTTGGAACATAAGATGGTCGGTGCTAATCATGCTGGATATACTACCCGTTTCAATGAACTCTCAAGGCTCGTTCCACATTTGGTTGAACCTGAAAACAAAGGTATAGAGAAGTATCTTTGTGGGTTAATTCCTCAGGTTAGGTCGACTATGGCTGTTGTTCACCCACTTACCCTAGAGGAGGCTATATTGAGGTCTGAAGCTATGACAGAGGAGTTGGTTCAGTGTGGAACTATTACTGCTGTTGGGACGAAAAGGAAGGAAGGCAGTGGGATGAGTAGTAGTAAGAAAGTTTGGCGATCTGATGGGAAGAGACAGAACAGAGGCAAGGTATTTGCAGTGACTGATACTAGCAAAAAGGAATATGTGGGTCCTCACCCTAAGTGTACCAAGTGCAATCTTCACCATGCAGTAAATCAGAATTGCTTAACATGCTACAACTGCAATAAGACTGGGCATTTGGCAAATTACTGTTGGGAACCAAGGACTCAGGTGACACCACTAAATAGGGCACCATTGAATGTTGTACCATTGAATCAAAGAAGACCTACCGGAGGTGGTGGAGGATGTTATGAATGTGAGGCCACTGATCACTATCGGAACATGTGTCCTCAGTGGGTTGGGCAACAGGTTCAAGTGGCAGTTCATCCTAACCAACTGCAGATTACTGGACCCAATCAGAATAGGGGCAATCAGGCTCCAGCTGCTAGAGGTCGTGTTTTTGTTCTAAATGCTGCTGAGGCTCGCAACGACCCAAACGTTGTTGCAGGTACTTTTCTTCTAAATGGTCATTATGCTACTGTTCTCTTTGATTCTGGAGCTGATTATAGTTTTGTCGCGACTAGTTTCGTTCCTTTATTGAGTGCTAAGCCGAGCCGAATGTATTTATGTTTTGACGTAGAAATGGCTAATGGTGGGTTAGTCAGATTAGACCAAGTCATCCGTTCGTGCACATTAGTTCTTAATAATCATGCTTTCTTTATTAAATTGGTACCTTTTGAAATGGGGAGTTTTGACGTTATTGTTGGTATGGACTGGATGTCTTTGGTCGATGCGACGATTCTATGTAGTGCAAAAATTGTTAGAATTCCCTTACCAAATGGCGAGATATTAGAAGTTCAGGGTGAGGTGTCTGATTCTTTTGAGGGTCGTGTCATGAGTGCGTCTGCTAAAGAGGTTAGCTTGATTGTTGTCCCCGTCGTTCGGGACTATAAGGATGTTTTCCCTGATGATTTACCCGGCTTACCTCCTTCTCGACAACTTGATTTTCGCATTAGCCTTGTTCCAAACGCAGCTCCTGTAGCGAAATCCCCCTATAGATTAGCAACAACTGAATTACAACAGTTGGCCACACAATTAAAAGAACTTCAAGACAAAGGATTTATTAGGCCTAGTCAATCACCGTGGGGAGCACCTGTTTTATTCGTCAAAAAGAAGGATGGTTCTTTTCGCATGTGTATCGACTACCGTGAGTTGAATAAGTTAACAGTAAAGAATCGTTATCCCCTTTCTAGGATTGATGACATGTTCGATCAACTTCAAGGTGCAAAGCGTTTCTCAAAAATTGACTTACGTTCAGGGTATCATCAACTGCGTGTACACGAGGACGATATACCAAAGACTGCTTTTAGAACGAGATATGGACATTTTGAGTTCATAGTGATGCCTTTTGGATTGACTAACGCACTAGCAGTATTCATGGATTTGATGAATAGAGTGTGTCGACCGTATTTGGATAAGTTTGTAATTGTATTTATCGACGACATCCTAATTTACTCAAAGACAAAGGAAGAACACGCTGAACATCTGAGAAGGGTACTAGAATTACTAAGGAAGGAAAAACTTTACGGAAAATTTTCTAAATGTGAGTTTTGGCTTGATGAGGTACACTTTTTGGGACATGTCGTGAGCAAGGATGGAATACACGTGTATCCTAGCAAGATTAATTCAGTCAAGAACTGGAGAACACTAGAGACACCGAAAAATCCTTGGTCTAGTTGGCTACTATAGAAGGTTCATCGAGAATTTCTCTAAGATTGCGTTGCCGCTTACGCAATTAACCTAGAAGGATAGGCCGTATGTCTGGGGTGAAAAACAAGAAGCAGCGTTTCAAATCTTGAAAGATAAGCTATGTAATGCACCGATTTTGAGTCTGCCTGAAGGGCCTGATGACTTTATAGTGTACTGCGATGCATCGGGTCAAGGATTAGGTTGTGTGCTCATGCAAAGAGGCAAGGTGATTGCATATGCCTCACGACAATTGAAAGTCCATGAGAAGAATTACACAACTCATGACTTGGAATTAGGGGCAGTTGTTTTTGCATTAAAGTGCTGGAGGCATTATTTGTATGGAACCAAGTGTGTAATCTACACGGATCACAAGAGTCTACAACATATTTTCAATCAACAGGATTTGAATATGAGACAACGAAGATGGCTTGAGTTACTCAGTGATTATGACTGTGACATTCGTTATCACCCGGGGAAAGCCAATGTAGTGGCCGACGCCCTAAGCCATAAAGAAAGGGTTAAGCCTAGACGGGTACGTGTTATGAGTATTACAGTACAAAGGAGTGTTGGAGACCAAATCATAGAAGCACTGTCAGTAGTTGTTGGCGATAAAGATCTTCTTAAGAACGAACTACGAGGAATGGAACAACATTTGGATAGAAGAGACGATGGGTTCCTTCCGCTGGTGATTTACAAACGTTGGTATTGAACGAAGCTCATAATACAAGGTATTCGGTCCATCCGGGCACCGACAAGATGTACTATGATTTGCGTGAGTTATATTGGTGGCCTGGCATGAAGAAAGAGGTTGCTGAGTTTGTAAGTCGATGCTTGACATGTCTACAGGTGAAAGCGGAACATCAAAAGCCTGCGGGATTACTCAGACAACCAGAAATTCTTGAATGGAAGTGGGAGAACATAACTATGGATTTCATTACCAAGCTACCTAGGATGAAGGAGGGTCATGATAGGTCTCAACGGCTTGGTAATCAATCTAGGTTTGGAGACATAGCGGGTTCCATTGGGTCTAGCTCTAGATTGCTTTTCTCATCCCATTCAAGGTAAATCTTGAGATTTTCTCCCGGAGTGCTTCAAGTTGAACATTACGGATACAAGGTGTAACTTTTTCATAAATGGTCATGCTCAAAGCTTGAATGCTAATGGCTTTATTCGTTCCCTCGCGGTTTACAGTATTGACTATAACGCTCGCCTTACTCGGATGATACTTAATCTCATTGTCATAATCACTAAGCAATCTCTACTCACAAGCGTTGACCCATGTTTAATTCCTTTTTGGTCGAAATTGATTTGAGGGCTTTTATTATTGGTAAATATGATGCACTTCATGCATTGTGTCTCCAATCCTTGGGTGCGTACAATATCGCTTCAAACTCCAATTCCTATATAGTATAATTCTTCTTATGCATCTTAATTTGGCGGGAATAAGCTATCATTATATTTTTTTCCATAGGTACACAACCTAACCTTTTAATGGGACGCTTCATAGTATAATACGAAATTGTCGGATCCTTTGGGTTATGCTATCGTTGGTGTTCTTAATAATTGAAATCCCTTCCCTAGCTTATCCTACATAACAAATTCCTTCTCTTTTGGTTTCATGGTTATTAAGGGTTAGGTTAGCTTGGAAAAGTTCCCAATGAACTTCCTATAGTAGCTAGTACAACCTAAGAGTTGACGTATATCCATTGAGGTTGTTGTGTGCATCTAAATTTAATAGTCTCATTACTAGTCGGGTTTGCGTGCCTACCTTAATAGTGGATTATATGGCCTAAGAAACTTAAAGGTCTGTATCCAAAATTCGCGTTTTTAGAACATTGCTTACAATTCTTCCTTCTTAATTGACTCCAAGATCGACTTCAGATGTAACTCCTCCTCCTGATTGGTTCATGAATTCTAGTTGATCTAACAAGTCATGGATCCTAGGAAGTAGGTATGGGTTCTGAACCGTTCGTTTGTTGGCTTCTTAAGGCGACTAAAAATTGCAAACATAATGGCTTTAATATAATTGTGAGTAGTGCGAGAACTCTCTAGCACAAGAGTTTGACTAAATAAGTCGATGACTTATTCCTTTCCGGGTTCTATTGTATTTAAGAAGTAACATCTTCATAGTACCTTGGAATTATTCTCTCTCTCTCTCTTTTTTTTCTTTTCTTCTTGACTAGAGATATTATTGTAATGCTTCGATGTCACGCATGTATTCCACTATGGGGAGGTATTACCTATTTCAATCAGTCTATTACTCTCAACATCATTTGTCATATTAGTTCTTAAATGGTTCTCCATATTCTCTAGGTATGAAATCCCAACCTTCTTGGTTTGTCGCTAATTTCTAACCTCTGATATGTACTCTAGTATCTAGTGCATGGTTCAAGTACCTTTCTCACTTTGTACCTAATAAGTCTTATCCTAATACTACAACCTTTATCCAAATACATCATTAATATCTTAAAATGCCATATTCTACCATGTATTTCCTATAGGTACAACTTAACTGCTAAATTCGTTTGTGTTTTCTAGATGTTACGTATCCATCATAATACAAAAGTTTAATCCCTAAATTATTTCAACATTTCAAATCTTTCCCTAGTGTGTGGAGGTCTTATAATCCCTTGAATGACATCTATGGTGTGGAAAGATTAGCTAAGACTTGTAGAAAGTTAAGCATGGATTTACGACTAAGCGGGTGAGGCCTAACGAACACGCTAATGATTAATTAAAACGGGCATAGTATATCTCTCTTGCGGCTCCGAAAATTGTGTTGGATATGCTCGGATGGAAGAAGGCTTACGAATAAAATGTTTGTGTTGTGTAAACTAGAAATGAAAAGATACAGCAAAATCTCGGTATTGTAGATGTAAAGACACTCTTTTTCGGACTTGATAGTCACTTGACCAATGGTCAAAGAAAAATCAATCTCGTCGCAAATAAAATTGATGAAATTCACACCATAGGTTTAAAATTTATACTTTTACATAGGTTTAAAGATTTATTCCAAAGGATAAAATTTGTATTTTCCAAAAAGTTTCCACCATAATAATACGCTTGTAAATATGTTCAATGAAAGCACACACCATAAGCTTACGAGGTACAAATTTTTTAAAATTTAAGCATATATATTTCTCCAAAGTTTATTTATATTATATATATATATATATATATCGGAATGAGGTAGAATACTAAAAGGTAGTTAAGTAAAAGCGTAATGAATAATAGGATTTTATTGGGATAACTGCAGAAAATAGAAATGAACTTTACTCGATTTCACGAAATTAGCAATATCCTTTGAAAGTTTTACTTTTTAGAAAAGCATCTTTTGTTTATTAGCAGAAAAAGTGTCATTTGACCTGGTAACCTGCTGACGTGTCAGTTTCATTTTTAATTCACAGAATTAGAAATGAACTTTGGATGAATTCACAAAATTAGCAATGTTATTATTTTAATTAATAATAATAATAATAATAAAAGAACGTTTATAAATAGTAACAATAATAATAATACAGTGAATAATTAGTTTCTGTTTTCAAAATAAATCTAATAGATAAATTAATATTTGATACTTTATTTAGCATTATATATTTCAGTCATTTAGTTTTCTTACATTTATCTTTACTTTATTTGTTCAACTAAATTCTGGATCGTCTCACTCAGTTATCAGATTGGTGAAGCTTGCGAGTCATTGTCATTGATATTGAAGTGTTTTCAGGTATCCATACAGAATTACATTAAAATTTACTTAAAACTAATTTAAATATCATTATTATAATGAGTATATTTGTTGTTGTTGCTGTTGCTGTTGTTGTTGTTGTTGTGGAGAATTACATATATCTCCAAATATGCATGGAGAATTACATATATCTCCAAATATGCAAGCAAAATTACTAATATCCCCAACTAAAAACTTATATAACAAATATACTCATCATTTTCTTTTAAACACACATGTTTACCCATTTCATCATATAAATTTTATATCATGACCATTAAACCTTTTTTTATTAACAAACTTGAATTCAAGCATCTCATATTAGCTAGCTAAAATTTTCACCCATACATAGAATCTATCCAAACTCAATCACCACTCCAGTCAATTTCAGATTACCAAGTTACATAATTGATATTCCAAGCTATGTCCCAACCAACCAAAATGATAAAAAAAAAAAAAAAAAAAGATCGCTAATATGTTTTTCTGATGATATACCGCTCCGGATGATCATACGAAGGATGTTTTTTTACAAAGAATAGTAGCGAAGGCCATAACTCGAAAGACCATAATAAGAAAAGAAGATATTTTATGAAAAAAGAGTAGTTATCCGCCCTTAATTAAGATCATTTTGCACATCAATAAGCTAAATAAAATACATCACATATTAATATTCTATCTAATAGATTTGATACATTTATAAGAAGTTGATCATCTCATAAATATATAAGAATATTTTCATAATAACATAAAAATCATACGTACACCAAAGAATAAATCTTTATTATATAAAAAGAGAAGTATACAATAAATGGTGGCAGATTAGTAATTTAGAGCAGTATGTGACATTGAAAATAATGACTTATTCTATACTGAAGTCAGAGAACGCAAAGGATAAGTTGTTGTCTAAAAAGAGAAGGGTATAATTGTCTAATTAATAAAATTATGTATATTTGTTATTTAAGTTTTTAGTTGGAATCTTTGTAATTTGATATCATATATGGGAATATATGCAATTCCCCCTTATTATTATTATTATTATTATTATTATTATTATTATTAGTAGTATTTTTTTTTTAATAATAATAATGATACATCATTTTTATTATTATTATTATTATTTATTAATTAATTAAATTAATAACATTGTTAATTTTATGAATTCATTCAAAGTTCATTTCTAATTCTGTGAATTAAAAATCAAACTGACACGTCAGCAGGTTATCAGGTCAGATGTTGCTAATAAACAAAAGATGTTTTCTAAAAAGTAAAACTTTCAAAGGATATTGCTAATTTCGTGAAATTGAGTAAAGTTCATTTCTATTTTCTGCAGTTATCCCGATTTTATTTCATGTCATAATGACCACCAAGTGCATCATCTATTCTAATTGTCGTTCTCATGTAGTACGTCGTCCTACTCTTCATATCCATTTTTCATGCGCCGTTGTAACGATCATCTTCCCAAAAACTTTACGTCAGTATCCACTGGGTGTATTCGTGGTAGTGGGGCCTGCCACCTCGGGGCAAACCTCCTCAGGACTCGCTTATTTTTGAGTAACTACCGGCGAAGGTTGTGTATGAAGCGTGTTGATGCGTTGTTTCGGCTATGAGTAAAAAGGTCGTCCTTAAAATTACTCACTACTTGATCTTGAGTTTTTATTGTTGATTAGTTCCTCGAGGGTCTTAGTAACTTCTCACTAAGTAAACCATGACTAAAAGTTTCTTCTTAATCTTTTGGGGACAACCATGCAAGGCACTTTCTAAGTCTATGGTGAAACTTATTTCTAAGGCGGGGTACGGATGATTAAACATTCTTCAAAGAGACTAATTATGTCGAATCTAGGCATGTGCAACATAATTAGGGTGCATAAAGTGTCAAGCATTAATAAGTATTTATAGAGGTGAAATACTATTTTCAAGTAACTCCAAAATAACTATTTCGAGTCTTATACGATCTCTCTCAAATGTATGTAGCCCTATAGTGCTCAAACTAATTTTCTAAAATTCTTGATGATCATTGATCGGCTCGTCATCCCAAACGACGTTTCCTTCATTTGTGGGTTTCGTCACTCGTAAGTATTTAAATAACTAATTATTTAAATTGATCTTTCTCAGATGACACGTGTGTAGTGAACTATAATTCCCACTGGAAACCCGGTGTTCAATATGAGCTTATAACAAACCTTAATCCTTTCCCACAGAAAAAGGTTAATTGGAGCATATTGTATCAAATAGTAGCATGCACGAAAATTTCACATAAACGTAGCAAGCATAGAATCTTAACGCGTAAAATGTGATCATATAACTCAAGTATAAGCATACGTTCATTATAAAGGGTGAACATGTAACTCATGTAGTATATGGGTGGTTGGGTAACTAGGGTAATGCACAAAAGTAGGGGTCTTTGTATGGTTATAGTCTAGGCTCATCACTTTGTAACCTAGTTCACTATAACCTTGTCTCTGATACCAATCTGTCACACCCTGAAAAATGCAGAAAGGTACGGGGCGCGGCCTTGATGAGATCATAACACAAGTTCACAATGAACGACCATTAAAGGCGTCATTTGGAAATACATTTATAAAAACAGCATTACTTGATTTGTTGAGATGAAATATTTGGAAAGAAATGTAATTGGGAAAATGATGACCACTTAACGTGTCATTTTATATTATATTGAAAGATAATATTGTTTAGAAGTTTGAAATACAACACAAGATATGGAAATCGTTTATCAAAAACTTGAATTATCATTAAGATAACTTACATAGAAAACATGTCTTTAGCAAATTGACGAAGCATTCCTAAGGGTTTATGGATGGGACAAAGTTCTTCATGTAGCATGTAATGGCAAGCAATCCAACACATAAAGCGATCATCTAGTACCTGAGAATGCATGCTAAAACAGGTCAACAATAATGTTGGTAAATTCATAGGTGTAAGTAAATAAACTTTTGCATGGAACCACAAGATTTAATTAAGTGTGACCATTGTTAACCCGCAATGTCGTGTAGCCATTGTTCAAAAACAATGCTAGAAAAACATAATGTATATATTGTACTAAGCTAATGAATTGAAACTCGACGGTATAAGTAACATTTTGCCTCGACAAGTATTTGATACATAATACTTGGGAATCCAAATATCATTCATTCGACCATCACCGGTCAAGTTGGTGCGACCAACCCAAATGGGGGTGTCAACCCAAATAGTACTATTCATCATATCTCGTTTAAATCCATAACTAACAATTCATGATGGGAGGACTTTAAGGGGATCAAGCAACTTAGACAATCCCAATATACATAGTTTTGGCACTTGTGTTCCACATGTAAAACATAGAGGATGCATCTCACCCTAAATAGTAAAAAAAAGGGCTATGAACTCACCTTAGTTTTATGTAGCAACAATTTGCAAATAGGGGATCTTCTTGAATGTGTTAACCTATGGAAAATAAAATATGAAAATTTGTCTTAACAATCTATACTATTATGTTCCTAACAAATTTTCCCCATTCTTCCAAATAATATTATTGGATTACATTTCATTAAAAATGTTTTCTTATGTGATAATCGTTAGGGTTGTCGAAGTGCTAGGCGGAGTTGGTCTTTTCATGGGTTTAATAATAATAATAATAATAATAACAACAATAATAATAATAATAATAATAATAATAATAATAATAATAATAATAATAATAATAATAGCAATATCATGATTATTCTCCCACACAACCTATACACGTGAAATGGCAAAGAAGTATGATTGCGTGTTGAAATAAATCTTCATATGACATTCGCGATCATTCTCCCTCACAACCTATATGGGTGCACCGTTTTCCATAATAGGAGTTGGAAAATTGTCAATTAAGTATGGTTGTGTGTTGGAATAATCACGATTTGTAAATATATAAATATAAATGCGTCACCGCACACTTTACACCAACATTCTAGATAGAAGATGGGCATGGTGGGTCAATGTATAAATATAAATATAATCATAAAGGTCATGTTTGCACCCGAAGCGTGCTATGTCACCGCACACTTTGCACCGATGTCCCAAATAGGAGGTGGGTATGGTGGGTCAAGTTATAATATATATATATGTATATAATATATATATATACATAGTTATTTAATGGGCATTTAACTAGCACGTTTTCCAAACTTCACCAACATCGATTATCACAACAATGATGATGTTTAGAGCATGCCTTTATATTTCCAAGAAAAAGGTTAATCATTATGCATGTTGGGATTTATGTCATAAAGGTATTACTTGGAAGATGAAACATTCGCCTAGGAACTATACAATCAATAAATGCATGTAATCATCACTAAACAACTTAATTAACTTAATTAAATCAATTTGTTAGTAAACTTGTTAGTTTCCCCATAAGACAATTATACTTTCAAGATGTAAATGTGTATGTCGGCCGGAATGTATTGCAAACCTTACGAGTTCAAAAGTTGCATTTTGGTTTCGGTTTATGTCTCGGCCGAGTTTCACGGCCAAAAGAAAAAAATGGTTTTTGATTTTTAGACAGCCCAAAAAGATCGACATTTCAGTCCTGATAATAGTGACAAAACAGTGGTGTTTCCTGGTGGTGACAAAAGGTGGTAAAAGGTGGTGGTTTATGGTGGTTTCGACCCGAAACAAATCGAAAGACACCAAGACTTTGCGTGGCCGTGTATCAACATAACAAAAGACTTAAGGACAATTAATCAACCTGTTTTGAAAGAAAAACATATCTGTAACGGTGGCTAATGGTGGCTATTCGTGGCGGTTCGTGGCTGCGAGAAAGAGATACAAATAAGAAAAACGGTTTTAGGGTATGTGATACAATAACAAAGCATGGGCAGCCATGTATCGACCAGTTATGAAGCTGGGACGTTCTCCTTTCCTTCTAGGCCGTCGTGGAGTGGTGGTGGTACGGTGTTGCTCGGCTGCGACGGGAAAGAAAAAGAAAAAGAAAAGAAACATTAGGGTTTTTAAAGAGAAAGAAGATGGGTTTTGTTTCAGGAGGTCCTTACTCGAGTTCCTTACCTTCCTGGACAGGAATCGAGTCGAATGGTGGTGGTTGGAGGTCCGGTCAGTAGCAGCGTCGGAGCAGTGGTGGTGATGGAGTTTTTAGTGTTTAGGGTTGAAAAAAAACTCCTAGGGTTACTGTTGGTGGTGGCCGGATCTGTTTTTTGGTGAAAAGGGGGCGACAGACGGCGGTGGGGTGGCTGGAAGGTGGTGGCCGGCGGTTGGGGGTGAAGAGAAGGGAAGAAGATGAACAGCTTTTGCCTTTTTGTTTGTTTGTGCAGAATATCTCACGTGTGTGTGTGTGTAACGTAAAGAAAGAAAAGCCAGGGACATAACTAGAGTTTTATATTGCTAGAAAGATGGGCTTGTCTCCTGGGTTATGGGCTGGGCTCATATATCCGAAAATAACATGGGTTAAAGATGTGTGGGCTAATTTTCATTAGCAATTGTGTCTAGCCCTTTTAATTAGATTGTCTAGTCTGTTCATATGTCTTTGTATAAATTTTTAGTTAGGAATCTAAAATTTATGTAATGATTTATAATTTATATATTTATAAATTATGTCAAATATCTTTGATTGCATAAGTGTGTTCTTTTAGTACTTAGGAAATATATATCAACATATATTTCATATAGGAACTTTCTCAAAGTATAAGCATCTCATCTAGACATATTACTCACATAAAATCATATATCACAAAAATGCAAATCATTGAGATCTTACTTGACCGTTTCATCAACCCGATGAATGTGTGTCGGCATCGTTATTGCATAATGACGTTTGATCATGTTGACATATAAGAAATTAAATATCACATATTTAAATTTAACTTTCTACAAATATTACATGAATAGTAAACTTTCTAAGTTTAGCTATCCTGAATTTTTGCGGGTGTCACATTCAGCCCAAAAACTGGTGAGAAGACCTGATTCAGATAACATACTTCTTGCAGCTTCAATTAATGTATGGTTCTTTCTTTCAACCACACCATTTTGCTCTGGAGAATGAGCTAAAGAGAAGTTCTGAGAAATGTCAGTTTCATTGCAAAATAATTCTAATTCTTTATTTATAAATTTTGTACCATTATCACTTCTCAACTGACACACTTTCTTGGTATACTTGAGCTCAACTTTCTTGATGATAGAGATGATTTCACCAGGTGCATCACTTTTGGATCTGATGAATACCACCCAACAGTATCTGGTGTATTCATCAACAACAACTAAAGTGTATCGCTTACCAGCTTTAGTTTGAACATTCACTGGACCAAAGAGATCCATATGAAGCATGTGAAGAGGTTCAATGATGCTAAAGTTTTGTCTGGTCTTGAAACTGGCCCTTTTCTTCTTGCCCATCTCACACCATGGACATGGCTTTTCCCTTCTAAAGGAAATTAAAGGTATCCCATCCACCAATTGTTTTCTAGACAACTTGTTGATATATTTAAAGTTCTGGTGGGATAACCTTTTATGCCATAGCCAATTGGTGTCCTCATCAACCTTGGCATAGAAACAATGCTCTTTCGGAGCTGGTTCCATGTCCATGATGTACACATTTCCCTTTCTTCGTGCAATCATCACCACTTTCCAATCCTTGTTAAATATGGTGCCTTGAGCAATATTGAACAGTACCTTATATCCATCATCACAAAGTTGACTGACACTTATCAGGTTATATTTCAAACCATTAATAAATGCAACTTTGGTGAACTGGATTATACCATATCCTTCAGTTTTCCTACTTCCATCATTACCAAATGTCACTGTCGGTCCATCTTCGACGGTGAACTCTTCCAGCAGGGGGCTTACATCCGGTCATAGTCTGGCCAGCTGCGCTGTCCAAACCAGATATTCTTCTTTCATGTAACACCCCGACTAAGGCGGAAACACGAAGTGTCACAGAACGACATGGTACAAAAGATTTAAAGATAAAACATCAACATCAAGTTTTAAATATCATTCGAAATCAAAGAAAACAAGTTCAAGATGACGTTTTAGAATTCATTACATAACCATAATCCATAAATGAAAAACAAATTGTTCGCATTACAAGTCCACCGAATAACAAGCAAGTACAATCCATGAGGCGGTCCAAGCTACGAACCTAAGGCTCTAAACCTAAAAAACATGAAGAAAAAGTGTTAACTACGAGAGTTGAGTGAGTTCATAGGTTTTTAACTAACAACCAATTTATACTCCAACCATATCCAAGATAATAAGTCATAAAAACCTTCAAGTATTCTTTCAAATACTCATTTCCAAAACGTATGTTCAATTCATAATATTTATTCATATTAACATCAATATCATTTAGCCACGAGGGCATATTCAATATATCAAATTTGATTTGGCCACACGGGCATAATTTCAATAACTTTTGATGAGTAAGATGCTTGAGCCATTACTACTACCATTTTCATGTCCAAACAACATTTTAATTCTTTTCATAGCACAAGTTGTCAATCAAGTGCTTTATTTATAAGTAGGGTCGCGCCATGGAGACGACCATTTAATTTAAGGTAGCTAGAGCACCGCTCCGGTCGGACTGGAAGAGAAGGTTGTCACAAAGGCAACCAACCTTCCACCATAACGCTCCGGGTGGGTGATTGAATCCTAGTTGCGCAACTATCTAACTACAGGCCTCCACTATCAGAGTAAATAGTAGTGTACCGAGGAAAACGGGTTGACAGAACTCAAGCTCATCATAAAACATTTATCACATTGAACATACAAGATAATTCCATTTCATATTCATATTATCAAGAATCGTTTCATATATATATATAAAAGCAATTTCATTTATATATCATGTTTTTCACCCCGGTAGTTAAACACACAAAATAGTTTGAAAGGGGCTATGACTCACTTGTTTTGAGAGAGATAGGAGCTGTTCAAATGCGTGAAGAGTGCCTAGTGGTGTCGCCCCTTAAGCAAGCCTAAACCATGGTATTCAAATATACACAACGTAAGTGTGTGTTGCATGAACTAGTAAACTAGATCATGAGATGTACGCTAGTAGAATTGCCCATCTTTGGTTGTTGTTTAATTATGGAATTCAAGAGTGTTATATTATTCACATCATTTGGTTGGAAGATGTTTGGTGGTGAAGGTCATTTGTACGATTTTATACGTTTATTGGAAATTCGGTAGTTTGACTTTGTTTTATATATAATTTCCATTGTGTGCTTTGCTTAATAATAATATTCGAAATTTGTGTTCTCATAATATGGATCTTGATATATTTTTACTGATTTATTTTTATTCATTTAATTTAATATTATTTAATTAAGTATTTATTTATTTTATGAATTTATTAATTAAATAATTCCTTATAATTACTCTTAAGTTCTTAAATTATCTTTAAAATTCATGGATAGATATATATGGATTATTTACTGATTTTCATACTTCTTGATTTATAATATTATGATTTATACTTATATTTATGCATTTCCATACCACACAATGCTTCATCCTTAATGTTCTTCCCTTCAAAGGCCTTTGCTTGGTCTTCTAAGAAATGATCTCTTAGAGACATTCTTACTTGTAAGTGGCTAATTCTTGCCCTTGGCACCTTAGTATTCACCTTCCTACTAAGTGCATCGGCAACAACGTTTGCCTTCCCCGGATGATACTTTATTTCACACTCATAGTCATTTAGTAACTCCATCCATCTCCTTTGCCTCATGTTCAACATCTTTTGATCAAAGATGTGTTGCAAGCTCTTATGGTCGGTGAATATGGTGCATTTAGTGCCATAGAGATAATGTCGCCATATCTTCAAGGAAAATACCACGGCTCCCAACTCCAAATCGTGTGTCGAATAGTTTTTCTCATGCGGCTTCAATTGTCTAGACGCATAGGCAATGACCTTGTCTCTTTGCATAAGCACACATCCAAGTCCTTTATTCGATGCATCACAACACACTACAAATCCTTCCATCCCATCCGGCAAGGCTAGTATTGGTGCTTCACACAACATGTTCTTAAGCATTTGAAACGCTTACTCTTGTTCTTCACCCCATTCAAATTCTCTCGACTTTTGGGTCAATTGGGTCAAAGGAAACGCAATTTTAGAGAATCCTTGGATGAACCTCCTATAATAGCCCGCTAAACCTAGAAAGCTACGCACTTCCGTAGGTGTCTTGGGCGTCTCCCATTTCTTGATCGCTTCTATCTTAGCCGGATCTACATGGATTCCTTCTTCGTTCACAATGTGTCCAAGAAATTGGACTTGTCGGAGCCAAAATTCACACTTAGAAAACTTAGCGTATAGCTTTTCATCTCTAAGTAACTGCAAGATTATTCTCAGATGTTTCTCGTGTTCATCCTTACTTCTAGAGTATATCAGGATGTCATCAATGAATACTATCACGAATTTGTCCAAGTATGGCCTACAAATTCGATTCATTAAATCCATGAAAATGGCAGGCGCATTTGTGAGACCAAATGGCAATACCAGAAACTCGTAATGCCCATAGCGAGTTCTAAAAGCCGTTTTAGGTACATCTTCTTCTCGTACCCTCAATTAATGATAGCCGGATCTAAGATCGATTTTCGAGAAATGCGATGCTCCTTGACGTTGATGGAACAAATCGTCTATTCGTGGAAGCGGATATCTATTCTTGATCGTCAATTTATTCAACTCCCTATAATCTATGCACATCCTCAAAGATCCATCCTTCTTCTTGATAAAAAGAATTGGAGCACCCCAAGGCGAAGAACTAGATTGGATTAAACCTTTATCAAGCAATTCTTTCAATTGCTCAGAAAGTTCTCGCATTTTGGAGGGCGCTAACCTATACGGTGCTTTAGCTACGGGGGCTTCCCCGGGAACAAAATCAATTATAAACTCCACCTGTCTCGTGGGTGGAAGTCCAGGTAGTTCGTCAGGGAACACATCTAGAAAGTCCCTAACCACCATGACCTTATGAGGGTCTTACTTTTTACTTGCTTATCCACCACTTGTGCCAAGTATGTGTGATATTCTTTACGTAAATATTTCCTTACTTTCATAGATGACACTATCTTGGGTTGGACTCCCGCCCTATGGCCTTGTATTATAAGCACTTCATCATTATCTAAGGGAATTTTAATGACTTTTTCATGGCAAAGTATTTCAGCACACATTTTAGACAACCAATCCATTCCTAGTATCACATCAAAACTTCCTATCTCAATGGAAATCAAGTCTATACTATAATCTTTCTTGTCTAAAGTTAACTTACAATCAAGAATAATTTCCCTAGTTTCATACTCGTTTCCATTAGCATATTCAACATAGTAGGTTTCCTCAAGCTCACCAGGTTTCTTATTAGTCATTTCCTTAAATTCAAAAGAAATAAAACTTCTTTCGGCTCCAGAATCAAATAGCATAGAGGCGTAAACATTATTTAAGGGAAACGTACCTACGATGACATTAGGGTCATCACGTGCCTCATTTGCTCCCATTGCATACACTTGTCCTCTTGCTTGACCTCCTTGATTTCCTCGATTCACGTTGTTACCTTGATTCCCATTGTTTGCTCGATTTCCTCCATTACCTCGGTTTACTTGGTTCCTATTGTTTTCTTGGTTTGCTTGATTCCCAAGGTTGCCAACATTTCGAAAATTCCCACGGTTATTGTTCATGTTTCCACGACCTCCTTGAGCTCGTCCCAACCTAGGGCAAGCGTTCCTCCAATGATCCATAGCTCTACATTCACGACACTCTCCGCAATTCGAGTAGCAATGGTTGGCATAACGGAGTTGATTTGTTGAGAAATGAGGTCGGCTAGCTCGGTCCTCCTTCGGGCCTCTTCCTCCTGGCGCCTAGCCTCAGCATTTGTTTCTTCGCCGGTCCTTCGTGGTGCCATGTCTCTACAAAGGAGAACATAGTTTAGTCATTCGTATATAGGATTATATGGCATAGACCCGACTTACAACTTTCGATCTCACACGTGTTCATTTAAGTTACTTAGTGTAATAAGGCCTCGTTTGTATGAATAGGTATACATATATTTCTAAATTCATATTCCTTCCTTTAATCACAACCTACTTATCACTATGAATTACAATTGGTTGGGTAAGCTTAAAATATATCAATCTTGTTTTTGGGTTGCTAGACAGATTTTTCCAGAATCTGTATACGAACTTAGAGCACGAAAAAGTGGCTCAAGATGGACGAACTGGGAAAAACTCATAAAATATAAAATGTAGCCCAGTGAGTTGAGTTTCTCCTCCAACTGGAATCAGGTCAAAAGACCAAACAGAACTCCAGATATGACCATTCTACCAAAAGTGGTCAAAACTGATTTCCTGCTGCAACTTTCACTTTGCAACAAGCATAACTATAACACATAGAGATTAACACATCATATAATAGTGAAAAGGCATCAAGCTTTTATTCCAATAATCCAATATCAGTTTACAAAATTGCCATATGCCAACAAACATGTGACCGTAGACACACAACCACAAACAAGTTCAAGAAAATCATAACAAAGTACAAACATTGGTCTACCGAATAAGTTTATGAATAAAACATCCTTAGGGTCATTTCCTAAGCACAAGAGCCACAACAATGGAGCAAAGGGCTGCAAGAACGCATCCCATCATGAAAATCACTTCATTGATTTGGCGTATTCCATCTATAGCCATCCCCCCTTCATCTCCCGTTTGGCGCATTATTCCCAACGCCCTTTGCATCATCACCTCTTGTGTTCTCACTCGAAACCTTGCATCACGTAAGCCATTGGCAATACCCCAAACTCGATATCTCTCCTCCCGTGTCATTCCAAAAGGAGGTGGAGGTGGTACCCCAAAAACGGGACGTGGGAGGTCTTCTCCATGTCTTGGGCCGAAGTGATAAGGATGATGGCGAGGGAGGCGCGGGTGGAAGTGTGGGTCATGGGCTGGAAATCACCCATCACTTACATTCATCGCCACATTTTGTCTTGGTGGAGGAGCTCTAGGAGCTGGTGGTGATGGTGGAGGTGAGGGCGAGCGACGTGCCGGTTGGCTAGAAGCAACGCTTCTAGCATCACCGTTTGACGGGTCCTCCATCGGCTTGGACTCCTCCTCTTGTCGTGAGGGCTGTTGGGGGTCCATCATGGGCTCCGTTTCCTCGCTCTCTTGTCTTTCTTGTCTTTCACGGACCATGTCTACAAATGCATAAATGTCTCTTGCGTGTCCGGAAGATCTTGATGCTCCGCTTCTTTGTGACATATCGTTTCCTACACAAGTTACATAAAACATAAGACGAAGACTCCCAAGTTTGACGACCGAGCAACGACATGACCATTCACAATCGACGTATACAAAAACTACTAACGATCAACTCGACACTCACGACTCGCATAACCATATATAATCAACGAAATGACCTGAATTCAACTTGTGCATAGCTCTTGTGTATTATATCTAAATAGACAAGGTAATACTAGCCAAGTGGGGTTATTAACTAAGGGTTCTAGTATGTAATGCAAACATTGGATTTGGTTATGTATCTTTTGCACCAAGAATCGTTTTAAAGCTTTATTTTCAAAAGACTCATTTTGAATATTCCTTAGACAACCATTTCGATCATTCCATATTAAATTTTTAATTAGGCATAGTTGATCAGGCTAAGCATAAGTAAAACAAGAATACTTTATGATCGACTCAATTGTTTAAGAAATATTCGACTCGTTTTGAAATACTTAGGTTATAGTAAAAATTCTCTACAACCTTGGCTCTTGATATCATTTTTTTGTAACACCCCGACTAAGGCGGAAACACGAAGTGTCACAGAACGACATGGTACAAAATATTTAAAGATAAAACATCAACATCAAGTTTTAAATATCATTCGAAATCAAAGACAACAAGTTCAAGATGACGTTTTAGAATCCATTACATAACCATTATCCATAAATGAAAAACAAATTGTTCGCATTACAAGTTGTTAGAAATCCAAAAGTAGTGATACATTGTAATTTAAGTTATGGACTTACTTGTTGTTAAGTCATGAGTTGATGATTTCTAAGGTTGAGGGGCTAATTGTGATTATTAGCATTGTTAGTTTGTTTAGACTATAAATAGCCCTCAATCCCTTAGAAATCAATAACCCTGGCAAAACTTTTGAACAACACTCAACACTTAACACCTGAATAACACACTCTTGATCCAAATTCTCTCTAAAAACACACACAAACACCAAGAACACACACACTAACCAAACGCCATTGTTGATGTGAATTCAAATGATAAAATCGTGTTGCTACATGTGGTATCAGAGCAAAACATCATTTTGATCTCGATCCATAACTAAATTCAATCACAAATCATCATACATTCACCTTTAATTCTGTTTTCATCCTGTTTCTGTTCGTTTTTTTTTTCCTCACTGAAAATTCAATAATAACCTCTCAAATCACATAAAATCACAAATGTTTGTTCACCGATCGATTTCTCATAGTTAATAACATAATCCTCTCAAGTTTCATGTTCTAATTCGATCTGAATCAAAAGTTCAGATTTTGAGTTTTTGGCGCTAAAATTTGGGATTTGATTCTGTTGTGTTATAAGCTAAATTGTGTTAATCGGATCGTTGCTGAGGTGAAAACAAACTGTTTGCAAGTGGTTTCATGTTCCAATTCTCAGAAAATCAAAAGATATTGAAGTTTTAAAAATCGTCAATGGAGTTGTTCATGTTCAGAGGTTGAAGACGACCTTGTGAAACTAAAACGATCTCATTTAGATCGTTTCAGTTTTCTTTCCTTGATACTTACATTTCAGTGGTGTGGCTTGTAAAACGATTCAAATTTGATCGTTTTGACAAGTGTGGTTGTGGTGAGAAGAGTTGATTGTGGCTAACTGATCCTTTGGATTGGTTTTGGTCAATTCAATTCCTTGAAAATACTCAAGTTGTTGAGAAATCCTGAAAAGAAACCAAAACGATCTCTTTTAGATCGTTTCAGTTTTCTTGAAACCAGAACGATCTCTTTTAGATCGTTTCAAGTTTTACTGGAACTTTCTCTAGTTTGAGAAATTCGTGAAGAGTTGTGTTTGGGAATCATAATATTCTTGGGTAACTGATCTTCGTGATTGGTTTTGCTCAATTTATTTCATTCCAATTCATACCAAAACTCTGCCCAAATCATTTCAGAATACTTAGAATTTTTCTTCTTCTCAAGATAGTTTCAATTTTAAATCGTTTCACTCCAAGTTCAATTCGATTGTTTCAAGTTAGATCGTTTCATTCCTACATTTAGATCGTTTCAATTCAAATCATTTCATTCATGCACATTTAGATCGTTTCATTCTCACTTCTTCTAAATTGTCTCATTTCACTTTCTTAAAACAAATCAATTCAGATCATTTCATTCATTCCAAATTAGATCGTTTCAATTTCTTCTTCAAAAATCAATTCAATTCTCAATTCAAATCAATTTCAAATGACTACTCGTGAAGCATTGTCTCTAGGTACTGATACAAGACCACCAGTTCTTTATCGTGGTAATTATGGACTTCGGAAGAAAAGGTTCATGGATTATGTGGAACGTCAGACTAATGGTCACATGCTTAAGGACTCAATCATCAATGGACTTGCTATGCATCGTCATCCTACTACCGGTGCTATTTTGACTCCTGATCTTTTGAATGCCGAACAAAGAGATCGTACTGCTACTGACAACAGAGCTAGATCATGCTTATATCAAGCACTTCCTGATGAGATCTATGGCTCAGTTGATTCTTATGACACAGCAAAGGAGATTTGGGATGAAGTTGCTAGACAAATGGAAGGTTCTGACGTAACCTCAACAATTCGACTGACAAATGTCTTAACTGAGTTTGACAATTTTCAGAAATCACCAAATGAATCTCTTGAGTCCGTCTACTACAGATTTTGCAATGTGATCAATGAACTGAGAAAGAACAAAGTCAAGAAAGATGAGATTGAGCTGAACATCAAATTTATCAAAGCACTTGGTCCCGAATGGGAAGATTATGGGACTCAAATCAAACAACATCAAGATCTGACCAAATTCACCATTCATACTCTTTATGAATCTTTCAAGTTGAATGAGCCACGAGTTCTAAGCAAATATTCACTCAACAAAGTGCCGGAAGTTGTATCTACTGATCCTTTGGCATTGGTTGTTGAACGAAATGTTTCTAAGGCTCTTAAAAGACAAATGACTGTTGTTTCTTCGTCTGATGAGGAGGGAGAAGATTACTTGGCTCCAAGAGATGGTGTTCCTGATGAATTCTACCAAGCTCTTGCCGCTGTGACTAAGCATTTCAAGAAAAAATATTTCAAAGCAAGGCCAACTAACAACAATCTTCGAACTTCATCAACAAGTGCATTTCCAAAGAAGGAACAATATCATGACAAGAGTTTTGAACACGGTGAAACAACTGGTTCCAAGAAAAGAGACAAGAAAGCAGAAACTGAGAAACAAATCGTGGAGAAAGAAAAGACATCTGACAAAAAGTGTTACAACTGTGGAATTCCTGGTCATTTTGTTGTGGATTGCAAGCTGCCTCGCAAGAAGAATTATGAATACTACAAGCAGAAGATGCTCCTGGCAAAGCAAGTTGAAGCCGGTCAAGCCTTGATTGCTGAATATGACAAGTGGCTTTTACTGACTGATGATGAAGATGAAGATCTGTCTGCCAATGTATGTTTCATGGCAAGGTTGAGCAAAGACAAAGTGTTGGAGGCTGACAACACTGACGAGGAATATCCCGATGATGAGGTAAATCTCGACTCTACTTTTTCATCAATTAAGGATAAAGAGTCTTGTAGAATTGCCTTATCAAACTTGACGAATCATTACACTTCTTTAGCCAACAAAAACAAGAAATTGAAAAATAGCATTTTATTTTCAAAAGGGAGTACACAAAACTTCTTGAAGAAAATTCTAAACTACTTTTTGAGTATGATACTATGAAACAAGAATTTCAAAACTATAAAGAACAAATGTTGGTTAAAGAATGTGAAATGAATGCGTCTCCTGACTCTAAGTTATTGGAAAAGTGTCATAATTTAGAAAGACCATTCTTGATCTTGAAAAAGCCAATCAAGATCTTGAAGTTCAAAAGACCAATGAATGGCTTCGTGCAAATGCGAGACAAATGGATGTTGATATTCTGAATAAGAAGCTTCAAGAAGCTACACCAAAAACAATTGAACTTGAAAGAAAAGTTTCTGATTTAAATCATAACTATTTTTTAAAAGGCATTGAGATTGAAAATCTTGAAAGACAAATTGAGGAACATAAAAAGAATATACTCTTCTATCAAGAAAAGTTGTACAAAGTTGAACAAAACCCTCTTTTGGATTTCACTGCCTATTTCAATAAGTCAAAGATTGATAAATCAGAACTTCTTCTTGGCTTGGGATTTGAGAATATCACTCCATTGCAAAAAACCAAAAACAAGATGGAACCTTGTATGATGAAAAGTTTTTGAGACTTGGTATGGTTCAACAATTCATTCGTCCATTGGATGACGAATTTGAGACTGATGAAATTGAGAAAATTCAAAACAATAAATTTTTGGTTAATTATGATGCCATCAATACTTCTTACGGAACGAAAAAGTCATCAATTTTTGAATTAGAAGAGATTGCGTCTAATTTTCAAAACCAAGAATCTGTCGTTTCCCCACCTAAACCAACTAAATTGTATGTTCCATCCACATTTTTGGAAAAACAAATAGAAGGTTTACAACAAAAGGTGGAATCTCAACAAAAACTTATTAATAATCTACAGTCTCAAAGTCCGAATTCAAAGAATGAATCAGTTGTTGTTGATATCAAGAAAGTTTGTGTGAATGTTTCTATCCAAACTGATTTCAGTCTTTTAGTAGACCATTCCACTCAGACTACTTGTGTTTCATCTACTGTTTCCTCCACCCAAACCTTGACTGATTCTTTTGAGTGTTCATGTCAAAATGCTGCTACTGTAATAGCTGATGATTATGTGCAATCTGATTTATCTTATGACGAACTTGCGCATAGTTTAGTTTTGATATGGTACTACTTTAGGTTTTTCACTTTTGAGTTTCCTGAAGAGTTAGTTGTTCACCCTAAGCTTTGTGCTAGTATAGGTGTTGATACTTCTACTCAATTTTCTTGTGAAACCAAAGATGTGTCAGTTCAAGTTGATTTCATTCCTGAGATTACCTATTGTGTGAAGTTGGAAAACAAGACTCCTGATTTTTCAAAAATCTCTCCAGTTTCACCATTCATCAAAAATGATTTTGATAAATTCATGGAGGGAGAATATGTTTTTGATTCTGAAACTGAGAAAAAGATTGAATCTACCAAAATCAAAGTTGAATCAAAAGAGGAATCTCCAAACTCGTTTTTCAAAGTTCCAACTTCATATTATTCAAAGAAACGGGTTATTTCCAAACTCATCAAGACTGAACCAAAGACTGTCACCAAACAACTCATCAAGACTGAACCAAAGACTATCACCAAACCAAGAATCAATAAGTTAAAAACAAAGTGTCCTACCCCGGAAAAGCATGTTAAAACCAACAAGTTGAGACCATTCCCAAAATCAAATACAACAAAGTGAAACTTCTGGAAATCAATTCAAATGTTTCTTCATCTAGCTCCCATTCTAGTTCAATTTCTAAAGTATCTAGGTTTAGCTCTGTTTTGCTAACTAGGGATACTACAAATGGTGCAACTAGATATAGGGATAGATATGGCTGGTTTTCTCACGATAAACCTAAGAAACAAGAAGTTTCCGCACCTTCAAAAGAGTCTAAAAAGATAAAAGTGCTTCAAAACTCTCGTTCTAATCTTCTTAGTGTCAATCCAACAGGTGGAAAGAGCTTGATTAGTGAGTCTAAATGGGTAGCTAAGTCATTAGTACCTAAGATCACTAAAGTTAAGAAAAAGAAGAAAGGCAAAGGAGAAAAGCGGGTAGTAAGAAGAAGCTTGTTTCTGATGTTTCAAACAATTATCTTTTAAGTCATCTTTGAAACAAATGTTAATGATGCCAAGGAAATGCCTTGTGATGGTGTAAACAATGTTAATTCTTGCTTTTATTTGTATGGTTTGAATGGTGGTAGACATTACTTTTGATTCGTGTGTTAATATTTGTTTGCTTAATCCAAATGTGCTTGTTGATAATGTGCTGTTAATAAGTATGTTGATTCGAAAGCATGTTTGTATGCATCTCCTAAGTTATACCCCTGCCTGTGTTAACTAACCACAAAGGACCCGTCTTTAAGTGGGTACCTAAAGTCGGTTAAAATTTTGATTGCAGGAAATAACCATCTGTGTATGGATACTCGATTCCGGTGTTCAAAACACATGACTGGC
Source organism: Erigeron canadensis (assembly GCF_010389155.1). Lineage (NCBI taxonomy): Eukaryota > Viridiplantae > Streptophyta > Magnoliopsida > Asterales > Asteraceae > Erigeron > Erigeron canadensis. The sequence continues at coordinate 20,772,671 of NC_057769.1, forward strand.
AATAAATCATTGCTCAAGAATTTTGTTGAAAGATTCATGGGAACTGTTCGTTTCGGAAACAACAATTTCGCTCCAATTCTAGGTTATGAAGATATTGAAAGAAACGGAATTGTCATTAAGAAAGTTCATTATGTTGAAGGCTTGAGTCATAACTTGTTCAGTGTTGGACAGTTCTGTGACAACAACCTTCAAGTTCTTTTTCGACAATCTCTGTGCAAAGTCCAAACTTTAGATGGAATTGATATCCTATGCGGAGATCGTGAAGATAATCTTTTCACAGTTAATCTTGATGATAACCAACCAACTGATAATATCTGTCTTGTTTCAAAAGCTACTTCGAAGAATTCTTGGTTGTGGCATAGAAGGCTTTCTCACTTGAATTATCAAACCATCAATGCTTTAGTCAACAAGCAACTTGTTATAGGCTTGCCTGACTACAAATATGAGAGTGAGCATGTCTGTCCTTCTTGTGCAGTTGGGAAGATCAAGAGAACTTCTCATAAACCAAATAAAATTCCACACACTTTGGCACCTCTTCATTTGCTTCACATGGATCTTTGGGGCCTATGAAAGTACAAAGCAGAAACGGAAGAGATATATTCTGGTTATCGTGATGATTATTCAAGATACACTTGGGTCAAGTTTCTTGCTTCAAAAGATGAAACAACTCAAATTTTGATCGATTTCATCACTTCCACTCAAGTGAATCTTCAACTTCCTGTCCGTTATATCCGTTGGATAACGGTACTGAGTTCAAAATGCCATCTTCAATGAATTTTGCAAATCAAAAGGCATTACTCACCAATTCTCTGCTGTTCGTACCCCGCAACAAATGGTGTCGTTGAAAGGAGAAACCGTACGCTGGTGGAAGCAGCAAGAACAATGCTTGCTTATTCCAAGTTACCATCAAACATGTGGGCTGAAGCTGTTGACACTGCCTGTCACACTCAAATCGGTCCATCATCAATCAGCGTCATGAGAAGACTCCTTATGAGGTTATTAACAAACGCAAAACCAACATCAATTACTTCCATATTTTTGGGTGTGTCTGTTATACCTTGAATGATCGGGAAAATGTTGGAAAGTTTGAAAGGAAAGGTGACGAAGGTTACTTTGTTGGTTACTCAAAGACATCGATTGCATATCGCATCTTTAATCGTCGAACAAACACGATTCAAGAAACCATGAATGTTTGTTTGACGAGATGTCTGGCATGATATTTGAACAAGAAAGTTTGCTACCAACAATTAGTGACCAAGTACTTCAAGTGCTTCCTCAAGGACGTCTACCTTAGCTTCAAAGTTCAAGAAATATCCAACTCTAACAAGTGAAGAGCTAGATATTCTTTTCAAAGAATTCTACAACTCAAAACCGATTCAAGAAAAGGAACCTCAAGTCATCAATGAACCAATTCCGAACAATGACCCTATTCAAACAAATGAATCAGTTCCTGACAACTATCATGAATCATCTTCAAATTCTGCAAAGCAAGAAGAATCACCTTCAAGTGATATTTATTCTCAAAAGAATGTTCAAGAACAACCTTCTCAAATCATCAAACAACAAATCCATCAAATACTCAAATGTGTATGTGCCACTGGATTTTGATCATCCAAACTTTGAGGAAAGAGTTCTTCCAAGCTATGATTCCATTTCTCAACAGAACTTTGGATTTAATGATGATAATGTTGACATTCATCAACAAGATCCTCTTCCTCATGAAAACAAGTGGTCACGTATGCGCAAAGATCATCCTACAGAGCAGATCATCAGAGTTCCACAAGCTGGTGTTTCTACCCGTACTACAGTCAATGAGTGTCTTGTTGCACTTTCACTGAGTAACATCGAACCCAAAACTGTCTCTGAAGCTCTTTGTGATCCAGAGTGGGTTAAAGCAATGCAAGATGAATTAGCTCAGTTTGAGAGACTGAAGGTATGGAGATTGGTTCCAAATCCAAGGAAAGAAGAACCAATTCGCACTAAGTGGATTTTCAAGAACAAGAAGGATGAAAATGGAGTTGTAGTAAGGAACAAAGCTAGATTGGTTGCAAAGGGTTACTGCCAACAACCTGGTGTGGATTTCGACGAAATTTTCGCTCCTGTTGCAAGAATGGAGGCCATTGTATTTCTTAGCTTATGTCGCATTCAGAAACTTCACTGTGTTTCAAATGGATGTGAAGACAGCATTCTGAAAGAGACTCAAAGAAGAGTTTACGTGGAGCAACCTGAAGGT